>NC_133781.1:16124793-16287167 GCF_003597395.2 Chelonoidis abingdonii
ATATATATACCTGCCCCTGGAAATTTCCACTACATTCATCTGACGAAGTGGGTATTCACCCACAAAAGCTCATGATCCAAAACATCTGTTAGTCTATAAGGTGCCACAGGATTCTCTACTGCTAGTTCCTGTGAGAAATTTAATCAGAAAATCCCAGTTCTGTTCTTATTACAGTAGCCCCAACCAACATTGGGGCTCACTGGTATGAGGTGCCGTCAAATACCTACTGAGAGAGAGTTCTTGCCCTGAAGAGCTCATGATCCAAATAGACAAAGGGTGGGAAGGGAAACAGAGGCTGAGACGGGAAGTCAGTTGCCCAAATTCACCCAGCAGGTCTGATGGTAGAGATGGTAATAAAGCCCAGGTCTCCTGACTCCCAATCCAGTGCCCTGGCCACTAGGGAATGCTCCTCCCCTGCCGTATGCCCTAAGGAAAGCCTCAGGGCCTCGTCCGAGGTGAGAGAGAAACATTACAAAGCACTGATCCTCCCAGAAAAACTGCCCTTTGCAATTTTCCCATGCGAGCAGTCCTGGTAACAAAAACCAAAATAGGGAAGGGGTGTGGGTGTGGGGGAGACAGATAACAACTCTGGCAGAACAGCCTTTTAAAGGGGTTGTTTTCCATGAAGCAGCAGAGAGGGTGTCTGAATGTTTTTGGATAGGAGCCGTCCCAGGACAGAGGTGTCCTGTGGTTACAGATATGGGGAAGGTAAACAATCTCCTTTTCTGGGTACCTCTGCCTAAGGCTGGGCACAGTGATCTCAAATCAAGGGGAGTTTTTTTTCCAGTGGGCTTTGGATCAGGCCCATCTTGTAGAGTGTTAACCAACAGTCCAAGTGCTTCTGCCTTCCACTAGAAACCGCCCTGTCAGACCAAGCAATCAGAGCGAACAATGGCACTAAGACTGTAGAGCAGTGAGCAGCCTTGGGCTTCTTGCAGCGAGCCCAGGCTGTGAGAGGGCAGGCCATGTGGAAGGTGAACTGTGTTAAGACAAAGCTGGCCTTCTTTTCTGGATAAACTGACACTTCCCCATGCCAAGGCAGCTGGCCTCCCACCTGGGGTATCACATTGCAGGCAGACAAGGCTTTGATTTATGGCTGGGGATGGATAATAGCCCAGCTGTTCTGATGGCCCTGCTGTGTGGGTGGCTGGGAGTCAGTGATGGCTACCCTGGCATCAGCTGGGCATGGGGGTAGCTCTTGTGACTATCCACTTGGGAAGCTAAGACCAGGATTTGAACAGGGCAAAGGGAGAGAAGTGGAGAGAAACTGTAAGGAGGGAGCAGAGTTTGTGTGCAGAGGAAATCCAGCTGCTGCTGGGTTTAAGCCTCAGGGCACAGATCAGCTTGCAGGACGCTGTGGAGCCCATCAGTTCAGCCTGCAGGATTGGGACCCAAGTCGCAGCAGCTTTGCAAAATCATCATGAAAACGTATCAGGTCAGGCACAAAATGCACTTGTCCTGATGCTACCACTAGGATAATGAAAGCACTGAAGAGATTTTTGTCTGCCTGTGAAGAAAATCCCTTCCCCTGTGAAGTGAGGTTTTGCAGGACTTTTTCCCCCCACAGTGTGCATCATGCCAGCATCTTTATTACTATGTGCATGCTCTGACCCACAATGCATTGCAGTTTTTATTTTCTTTGGATTCGCATGAAACGTTGCAAAGCACTCATCCAAGGGCTCTGGATGCCTCTGACCTCTGGTATGTTTAAAAATACGATAAACCCAGCAGCTTCCCCCACACCAGGAAGTAGCCAATTCCTCCCACGAATACCAGCACTTGTCATGCTCCTCCCTTCCCCAGTGCCTGGGGTGAGATCTCATCTCCCCGTCATTATGTCTTATGAGACAGGCTTTAAATAGGTGCCAGCAGCTCTTTTGGGGTGGATCTGGGTTCGTCCCATGCTGCTGAAGGAATACGGTGTCTGCCCTTCCATTCCACGCTCCTGATTTTTGCCTGGCCTGGTGTGGACTTCTAAGGAAAACCACATTCAGCCTTTTCCTGTAGGATTCTAAATCAGAAATTTGGGACATGAGCGGGACCTGAATGTTGTCTCCCCTCGGTGTGTGTCTGTCGCTTTCTCTTCTTTGTGTCCCTGTCTTTCCCCCAAATCTGGGGTGTGCTTCTGAGAAGGTGCCAGTTCTGGGGACTCTAGAGCTGTTACTGTGTTGTTCACTGTAGCCACTTGGAACTTCCTGGAGGCAGCTGTGAGGATAAAACTCTGATCCTCCTGCTCTGCGAAGCACAGGCCCCATCTTCTGAGGCTAAAGGAAAATCTTCATGAGCAGTATAGGGTCTATGATGCCCCACCAGACAGTTCTGATTCCATCCAGTAGAGGTCAGTGGTTCACAGAAACTAGCCAGTTCATGACACTACTATATAACTAATCCACTGGGCCGGGGCGGTGGGCTAACATATATAAGCTCCCCCCTCCCTTCCCAAATTCAATTTTGTTGCTAGCCACTTGCAAAGTTTTTGAATCTAGTTTGGCCATAGCAGTTGCAGATTTCCCTGGAGGAGGAGATATACTTTGCACTTACAGCCCCTTTCATCCAAAGATCATCAAGTACTTTTAAATCAGTGGGTGAGGGTTATCCCAGCTTTACAGGTGGGGAAACTGAGGCACGGAAAAGTGCCTCAGACTTGCCCGCGGTCACACAGTGGGGACTAGAATCTGCTGACTACCAGTCCTGCCCTCTAATCACTAGAGACACAGCCTCCTTCAGTTTCTTAAACACGGTAGGGACGTGTCAGTGCTGGCTGGCTAAACTGTGACTACACTGACTTAGCGAATTGCAGGGCGAGTGTAGCCAGGGGCCTGGTGCTGACCGGACACGAGACATCCCAAGGAGACAGAGGAGTCTGATTGCAACGCTCACAAGGGAGATCGGAGACCTCGGGTAGGGAGGGGAATAAATAACCTGAGATTTTCACAGCCAGAAATCTGACTGTAAAGGAGCTGCCTGGGCGTGGTGCTGCCTTGGTGATAATTCCCCACCTGGGATACTGCAGGGGTCCCAGGTGCAGCCAGCAGGGCATGCAGCTAGCTCCTGAGAGCTGTGTTCCCCAAGGTTCCCAGTCTGCCCTGGGGGGAACAGCATGTGCAGAGCGTTCAGTGCTTAAAAAACGGGACAAGCTTCAGAAGGGCCTTCTGTGCTGAGCCATGGAGTCTCCCCTGGGTGGACCTGCCCCTTTGGCCAGTTCAGGATGCACCTTCGCTGTGAGTGCAAGGCCCTTGGCTGGCAGGCTGCAGCTGCTCTGTGGCGGTAACTGGTGGGCGGGGAGGGGAGCGGCTGAGCCAGTTGTCCTGGAGGAAAAGGCAGGGAAATGTGTAATGGACACATGGCACCAGGGTGAGTGGGAGCTTGCTGGTGTTGTTGCTAGCTAAGCGCTGGGAAGCAGGGAAGGACAGGTCAGCTGAACCAGTGGTTTAATCAAGTGATTTACAAAGCAGATTGGTTAAAGCCGAGACAGGGCTTTAGCATCTAGACTAGCATTTTTCTCCTGGCTCCACCCCTATTGCTGTAGTCCTGGTGCTGCCCCACCGGTGCGAGCAGGGGGACTAGGTGTTTAGCCCCCCTGCCCAGAGCTGGTCTGCATGACCCCAGGGTTCAGTGCCAACAGCTGGTCTACACTATCACTCCCAATGTTGCCACCAGCAGTACAACAGCCCAGAGGAAAGTGCTAATGCAGATGAGGCCTTAGGGGGCATGGAGGCTATTGAGGATTGGGGGTGCAAAGGAACAACAACCCAGCTGGGCAGTTGGACTCTCCCTAGAAATGTTTTATTAAACCTAGTGGGCAGGTGGGAGCTGGGCTAGGTCACCCAGCCATGGAGGGATTTACTCTCCAGAGAGGGTCAAGACCACTAAAGGCAGGGAAGTTCTCGCCAGCTTTCAAGTCTAAATCTGTGAGAGCCAGCACAGTGAGTTCCTGGCTTTCCCTGCTGCTGTGGGAAGGACTCACAGGATGGGGAGGCCACCGGCAGGGCTCTTCTGCCACAGGAATGTCTATAACAGGAGAACAAAAATAGGTCAATTCAAAACCACCCTGGCTTAGGGCTCAACTCCCATCTGGGAACGTGGCTCCTGCCTCCTTCCCAAAGGTATTTCCTGGCACCCTAAGCCCCAGTTCATTGCCCTTGCTTTGAGCACTTGGGCAAGGGGAAGGGGTGACTGAGCTGAGGATTAACCCCTCAGTTAATGCCTCTGCCCCCTGTCTCACACCCGCAGCAGCACTGAATGTGGCTCAGAAGATAGTGTAAGTCCCCAGGTCTGGGCTTCACAAAGCTCTGGCCTCGTGGTCCTAGAAATGAGAGGCAGGAAAGAGACATCCAGTCATGGTGTCTACTGCCAGGGTACGGTCCAGCCCAATGCTCCACCCTCTGTTACCTCAGGATCTAGCACAACAAAGTGCTGTCTTGGCTGAAGGGAATGGCCGGTGCAGTAGGAAAGCTGGCTGGCCCTGCCCTTTTGACTCCCTGGTGGCCCGCTGACTCTGTCTCATGCCACCACAGCTGTGAATAGCTTTGGCAGGCGGGGGAGGCATGGAGAGTGACCCACTAGCGCTATCTGCACTTCTGCTCCCCCCTCTGAAATAATTGACAGCTCCCCCAGGCCAGGTTTTGAAAGCACCAGGCTGGAGAACGCTGCTCTGTCCAAAACGGCCACTCAGCCCCTGGCCCGAGAGGCCCTGCTCCCCTCAAACGCTCAGATTCACCTGCTCTCCAGCCACGTCCATGATTTCCACTTGGAAGAGCCGCGCTGCAGCTGGCAACGTGTTTCTTTGCATAGAACCATGGGGTCCTCATGCTTTCGTCTGCTGGGAGCAGACGACTGTTTGGCTCAGCCCTGCCTGGGGAGAGGGCTGCAGTGCTGGTTCCCCATACCAGGGGTGTGAGCTAGTCTTGGTACCTTTCTCCCACCTGCCCCCTACTGGAGGGTAGCTTTGCCCAGTCCCTCCACCCTCTGATGCGCATGATTAACTTACCCAGGAGCACCTCTCCCACCCTGTGTCTTCCCCGTCTTCTCAGTACATCTGCCTAACACAGGAGCTGTTTGAGTGTCTTGGTGGTGCCAGCAGCCGATTCCCAGCTTCCAGGGCTGCCTGCTAAAGGGGTGAGGGAGTGCAGGGGAAGTGCATTCCCCAGCACTGTCAGGGGGCTGCTGAGGGAGCTCAGTTGCATGCCTAGACCCAGAATGCTCTTGTAGCTCACAGCTAAGCTAGGACCAGGTGGTGCAGCTGAGCCCAGGGAGGAGCAGAGGGTCTGAAGGTGGGATGTGGGTTGGAGTGGCTGCGTCACTTGCAAGTCAGGATGTGAAACAGGTCCAGGCCACTGAGGACCTGCCCCTCCTCGTTCTGTCCTCTACCCTCACCCCTTCAGAAACTTCCCCACCATGATCTCTCCACCCCTACACCAGCCTTTTCACGCAGCGGATGGATACACGTATATTTTTGCCTCTCTGGGTGCAATAGGACTGGGCAAGGCAGAATCTTCTGCGTCCCTGTGGGCTAGAAGGGAAGAATATTGCTGCATAACTTCAGTGGGGTTCCTTGTCGGAGGCAGCTGCCCAATTGCTTCTGCAGCTGTTTCCTGGTGCATGGGAGAACTGGAATTCCCAAGCATGTGTATCTGGGGATGGGGGCAGCACTGAGCTGGCGATGGGGTCGGGGGGGAGGGGGGCAGGGGAAGGAGCCTTTATGCTCTGAATTGCAACCAGGCCTGAGGTGGCTTGCATGGCATGTCCCTCATTGGCCCCTCAAATCCTTGCTGGCCAGGATTGTTTCATGGGGCAGCAAGGAGGTTTTACACTGTAGCAGCTGCTTTCCTAAATGCACAAATGAGGTTGAGTGGCGTGATTAGGGTCAGAGGGGACAGGCTGGGCGGTGACCATCTGCTCGGCCAAACTCCGCAGAGAAGAAGCCTCTTCTTTTTTATTCCCTTTTCTCTCTGTCTGCCCCTTTCTTTCTCTCTCTTGCAATGTCTTGCATCAGGCTTGGATCAGAAAGCACAGCCATAAATGGCAATATGTTACTCACGTCTGCGTGGGGCCTGGGAGGTTATTCCAAAGCAAGCTTCTACTTCCCTCTCCTGTAGGCTGGCTGCTCGCTTCTCCCTCCTCCCCCAGGGGTAAGAGATGCACTGGGGCAACTGGAGCTTTGCCTTCCAACAATGAAGGGCAGCTAGATGCACCAGCCCACTCGGCCAGATTTTGGTTCCCCCCCTTTGCTAAAGGGAGGGGAGACGAGGGCTTGAGGGAGCTCCTCGCAGAGAGGGTTTGGGCTGTGCAGAGGAAATAGGAAGAGGTGAGGTAATGGCTTGCATCGTCCAGCACTGAGTTTAAAAACAGATTATGAGATGACTTTGCCAATGGTGGGGGGTGGAGTGAGGAGACAGATTTGTATAGCAGAGAGCGAGGTGGGTCTCCCTCCCTCCCAACAATCTCTTCTTCTGATCCTTCCCATTTCCTCTCTCTCTTTCTTTCTCACTTCCTGGTCCAAGGGTTAGGATTCTGAGTGGGCTAATCATTAATAGCTATGTGCATTCAAAGAACTCTACAGGTATTAAGTCAGTCTCACCATAAGTGGGAGGTGGGTAGATTACTATTGTTATCCTGATTTTACAGGTGGGGAAACTGAGGCAGAAGGTGGTGTGACTTGTCTATCTTAAGGTTTTACTGCCACCTATCATGTATCCTGACTTACTTTCACATCCGATCAATAGCAAAGTCCCTAGCAGACTTCAAAGCCCCAGACTGGCAGAGCCAGGACTGGAACACAGGACATCCTAGCTACTTCCTCTGGACCACCCTGCCTGTCCTTGTCTGTTAAAGGCCAAACTTTGCTCTTAACTTGTTTCAGCATTCTTGGGATTTGACTGCAAATCTCATGATAATTGGTGTTTTTCTTAAAGCCCCAGCTGCTGGAATCATGTGAACACATGAGAAGCTCAGCTGTTATTAAAAAAATTCCAGGAAAGGAAGTTTCTAGCTAGGATGACCTAAATTCACCCTAAAGGTTCAACACCAGAAGGCAAATAACAAATAATTTTGGTTATTTTTGTATCTCATGATTTTAAGTCAAATGTATGGTTTTGGGGGTGCCTGATTTGGGGTATTTTTCACATTTGGGGTTAGCGAGACTGCCTTTGGAAGCATGCTATTCTTTGGTTTTTTGGAGGGGTGTGTTGGAAAGTTGCCTTGTTTTTTAGAGATGCTGGAGTCAGGATGCTGGGTTCTGTTCCCAGCTGGAAAGCTGGCACTCTGTGACATTAAGTGGGTGACTTAACCTTTCTGTGCCTGTCTCCTGGGGTGTCGTTATAGCTCCCACCCCTCCCATGTGTGCTGGGAAGTGTGACTATCTGCAAAGTGCTTAGAGACTCTGGAAGAGAAGACATTTCACTGCAGGGTTGTTATTGCTTGGCGGCACCAGCAGTGGAGGTGCTGTAGAATGGGCCAGGTATGGCAGGGGAGCAGGAGCAGGCAGGGGTCACTGGGAGATGCATTGGCCAGGGTGGCTGATCTATGTCTCTGGGGATGGGCAGCTGCTGCATAACCAGGCCCCTCGTTAAGCCTGCAGTAACGTGATCTTTGTCTGTTACAGCAGCTGGCCCCAACTGCCTGTGTAACTGTCCTCCAGATGCTCCCAGATAATTATCGCTGTGTCCCGCCTCCCTAAGGCAAGCAGGGCTTTTCACTGCGGGGAGGTGTCCTCCCTAGGAGCCTGTGCTTGCTGTCTGATGCAGCCAGCGAATTGTGGGGAGAGGAGAGGCCAGCAGAGCACGGGGTTTATGGGCTCACCTAACCAAGGTGCTTCAGATTCTGCTGCCAGCTGGGCTCAGTCCCTGCTGCTGATGCCTCCCCTTCTCCTAACTCTAGTGCTCCCTTTGCTGGGAGGGGTAGCTTCCGTGATGGCCCTAAAACGTCTCCTTGAGCCTCCCTCTGGCTGCTTTTCAACTGAGCAGAGCTCGGGGGCCCAGCTTCGCACAGAGCCTGGGCCGGCTGGGATGTCTACCTGCCAGAGCTGCTGCAGTTGGCTCAGCTTCAGCAGGTCCTGGAGCCTCAGTCACTGGGCTGGGGTTAAAAACCAAACCCCATCTGCATCTGCAGTGTCCAGGCCGGGCAGCCGCCCGTGCTGAAAGCAGGGTGAAGCCCCACCCCTCTATTTCACACTTTGGGAAGTGAATGGGGTCCAGAGTGAACCCTTTTCACGAGCTGATTATTCTAGACTGGGATTCAGGCACTCTCAGTTCAGTTCCTGGCAGGTTAAGAGCTCAGTATCGAGAGCTGCACAAAGGAAGCCAAAGCCCCTGTTGGAGCAGTTTCATTGGTCCTGCAAAAACCCAGGAGCTGTGGCACGTATTCTAGTGCACCACCTGCTGGCCCCTTCTCTGTTAGCTAACTGTCCACATCCCTACGGACATGGAGCAGTCCTGTAATGTCTCTGACTCCCTGCATGACCTTGGGCAAGTCACTTAGCCACTATGTGCCTCAGTTCCCCACCTGTAGAGTGGGATCATAATCCTTCCTTTCTCCCACCCTGTGGTCTTGTCCATTTAGATTGGAAGCACTTTGGGGCAGCAAGGAAGAACACCAAACCCGCCAGCTACTCCCACTTTCCCACTGTTGCCTCACTAACACCCCTGCTCTATCTACTGGTTCCATTCCCCTGCCCTGAAGGCCTCCATGCACAACCTGTACCCCCCTGGGGCAGTAGGGGTGTCTTCAGGCCTCCTGCCATTGGGTCCCATCTGTCATGGAGCTCCACTTCCTCTGTGGGGCTACAAGCTGTGCTTCCTGAGCCCCTTCAGCTGTCAGTATCCCCCTCTCCTTGCCTTCCGTCTTGTCACAGGGGCTACACGGTGCAAGGGGAGAGCTGTTGCTCCGGTGCTGGAGATATTCTCCCCCTGGTATCCCTCCACCCCACCCCAGCTGGGGACTGTGGCTCTCAGCTTCTTGGCTTGTCTCCTCAGAGACAGAGAGCGCTCATATCAAACTCCCTGGGAGAGGCGTGGGGAGGGCAGAAGGGGGCACTTCTCCGTTATCCCCTTCTATCCCAACGCTGATACCTTTGTGAGCCTCTCTTCTAGCCAGCAGCTGGGCAGGATTTAAACAAATGTCTGTGTGGCTCCACTTCCGAAGCTGGCAGGGGTCTGAGCAAACGGGCCACACCGAGCTCTGTAGCAGGCTGGGCAAGTTGGCAGGTGGCTGCAGGTCTGCGAAGACTCTCTGGAATGAGCAGCTGTCCAGGGGAGGTGAATCTGCCACACAGCCCCTGCAAGTGCTGGCAGGGTAAGGGGCTGCTTGCCTTTCCTCTCCAAACTCCTCCTGCAGCCTGCTAGCCGAGACTCAGTGCACTGGCATCTAGGGGAGCGGTTCTTATCACCCTGCCAGGAAATCCAGACAGGCCAAGCTTTGCAACAGCCGCGATGCCTTTGCCTTAGATATGCTTCCAGCTGCTTTCACGGGCCGTTAGGAGCCAGTCCTTTAGCGCGGACCCGCCTTCAGATGTGCTGTTGGAAAAACTCTCGACTATAGGTTTGTTTTGTTCCTTGCATTACCTGGGTCCAAACTCTGGCTTAGGTCACAAGTGAATCAAGCTTTTTAGGTCTCAGCTTGGTATTACACGTTCTCTCTGTTTCATTGGTGAAACGGTTGATAAGTGGGGTGGGGGGGCCTCCACAATTTAAAGGTTCAGCAGGGTTCAAGGCAGGGCATACAAACCCTGGCAGAAATCTGAGGGGGGGACATGTGACCCCAGGTGCTTCCTCCCCCACATATTGCCTCTGAGCTCAAAGATCAGTCTGTGCTCAGGAGAGGCCCAGGAATGGAGTAGTGGGAATGGGTGGGTGTGACTGCAAGTCAGCTATGGGTTTTACCTGTCTAATACAAAGACTGGTAACTCTCTGCCATGGGCTCGCTTTATTGGGGTTTGCCACATCAGTCCAGGTGCCGCAGCATCAGTCCAGGTGCTGCAGCATCTCGCGTGCTTTTGTGATCAGGCCTGTATGTATCCAACACCATGCCGACAACTTTTGAAATGGGCAGAGGCAATCCCAAGAGGCGTGGGAGTGTGGGATTGCTCTCCCGTTAGGGCTATTCTGAAAAAGTCCATTAGAGCATAATGAACCAAGTCGTGGGTGGGCCTGGGCCTGGGCCTGGCGGCACGGCGGCCACCGGGGCTGCCTGTGAACAATAGTACCTGCCTGACGTGAGAGAGCAATGCTACCCGAGTCACGAATTGTTCCAAGCTAATGCCAGCTGCAGAGGGGAGAAGCCCACGTGGTCGGGTGATTAAAAGCTGGGTGGTTCTTGGCTGCACAGAGATGCCAACTACTTTATAAAGAGGAGCGAGGCTCTAGGGTATAGAGTCACTGCTTATAGACTGTGCGCAGACCCATGGCTCTGCTAATGGGCCGAGGTCTCTTCCCCACGTTAATGAGTTGGCAGGTAATGCAAAGCACTAAGGTCCTGGAACCGTGTCACAGATCTAGCTCTGGAAGTGGGTTAAAAAGCCTGTGGTGTCACTCCTAAGTGCACCCAGGAGTCCAAAGGGTAGCGGATTTGCTGTCAGCAGTGCAGAGTAATTTCTGAAGCACAGTAGTGGCCATGAAAACCATCAGGCCACATCCTCAGCTGGGGTAAGCTGCCATAGCTCTCATGAAGCTGCACCCAGTGAGTAGCTGAGTTAATGTTTGCTTCCTGGCTGGCTGCTCTCTACCTAGAGAGGGTAAGGGCTTGTCTACATGGGAAAACTGACGGGCCTAACAACTCCCATGTGGACGCTGCATTCCAAACAGGGGGGTGTCATCTATGTATGCAACACATGCACTGCGTGCCCATGTAAGCCCTGAATGTGTCTTCCTGACCAGCTGTGCCCACCGGACGATTCCATCCGGGCCCCGAACACGCACAGAGGATGCCATTTTGGGATCCTCCATGCAGCATGACCTCACAGGCTCCATACATGCGAGGTCATGCCTTGCGCACAAGTGTAGAATCGCATGCGTTACTAAAAATGCCCTGGCATGCTCCGGAGTCCAAAAATAAGTGTCTTTATTCCAGAATAATCACTCCTCTGCCCACTATCTGTATTTGTTCTGGAGCTGCCCCTGTGGTGTGAGAGTGGGAGGATCTTGGAGATAGAATGGGGGGCTGGCTCAGCTAAGGTGTAGAGAGTGGCGAGGAATCAAGAGCGGGTGTGGAAAGGTTGAAATGGACACAATGAGTAGCCAGGATGAGGCCCTCGGGGGCAGACTAGAGGACCCTTGTGGTCCTTCCAACCCTCTCCACCAACAACACCAGGCATTTCCAGGTCTTGGGTTTCCTGATGCTGGCAGACAGGAGCGCTCACATGTGGCTCGACGCAGTTCATGCAGGATAACGTTGCACCTCAGTTTGCAGAGAGGGAGGGATGGGACTGTGGTTGAATGGGTAGTACCTCTTCCTAATGGGAGCCGGTGCTGGCCTGCTGCTGGCTCTAAGGATGCTGGGCGGGATCAAAAGCCCTCATGATTCCCTGCTGCAGATATTTCTTCCTCTGAGCTGGAGCTGAGAAATTCTTCTGCATGAGGGGTATTGGACTGCAGACTCTGGCTGGACCCAGGGCCTCAGGATGTCCTGCTGGACTTGGTGGGACCCACAGCTCCTGGCAGAGAGGGTTTCCCCTTCCTGTGCAACACAGACCAGGGGAAGCTCCCGAGGAACACCTGGTAATCTGACCACTAGGCCCGCTTCTCTCCCCACCTACTATCCCCTCCCAAAAATATGCCCATCTACACACAGGCACCACTGTGGCTTCATTGCTAACTAGGGGAGTGTGACTTTGTGAAGGAACTGCTCCCAGGAGTCCCAGGGCAGTGCTAGCCAGCTGGCTTATGCCAGTGCTGGCCTAGGGCTCAGCACTGCTTTGGAGGGGATCCTTCGTGGGGGAATGGAGAACAGAGCCCATGAGGCTGAGGGATAGTTTCTTGGCCCATTGCTGCAAAACTAGCCAAAAAAAATCAAGTCAGTCCCTGATTTTTCCGAGGACTTGAACATCCCGGGCACCCATAGAAGAGCCAGGCAGCTCTGAAAAGACAGGCACACAACAGCAACTCTGTAGCAGCTCAGAAATGGACTGGAGGAGCCCAGTGGGCCTCTTCCGTTGCCACTTCCTCTGATTCAGTGTGGTAGCCCATGCCAAGGATGGGAGCTACCACAGCACCAGCCCCCCTGCAAGGAGAAGACACCTCTGCAATGAAGCTCTTGGCATTCCTGGGACCTGAGCTGAGTCACCCTCCTGGCAATACTGCTGACATTCTTTCCGCCACTGTTCATAAAAGAAAGGGCTCTGCGAGTTCCCCCACCCATGCAAGTCTGGGAAGAGATGAATGGAGACTGAAAGGGAGCTTCCATTTTTGGAAGTGTGGACGAAAATAGCTGTGATGGGATGTGTGTGTGAGAGATGCTGGGCGTGTGCGCTGTCCGCGAGCCAGGGACTGGAGGTGCAAGATGAGCCCAAATGGCCGTGAATAATGCTTATTCCCCACTGGTGATGTAACGTGTGCAGTCCTGAGCTCTGGGCTACATCCCAGCTTCATGATGTTTTTATAAAACTGTGCTCAGAAACCCCACTGGCCTGTCCTGCAAGGGGGCAGCTCCTGTCCCATCTTTCATCTCTGCATTGCTGACTGAGCTCACCTGACCAATGCCCGTGGCTCAGCGAGTTGGCCCCCCGGCCATCTTGGTTCTCTTTGTCTCCTCTCCCACGCGACTTCTCAGCCCTCTTCCTCCCTAACTGAGCTTGGCAGCTTCCCCTGGCTCTTTCTGCTCGCACACAAACCCACCCCCTGCCCTTTGCCCCCCACTCCCAGCAAGCTGGGGCAGCTGTGAAGGAGCCGTCACTTTGAATCAAACGTGGGAAGCCAGATGAGCTGGGGTGGAGGCGGGAGCCAGGACTGCTCACCCTCTGGAGTCTGACGAACTGCGGGTCTCCTTGCCAGTGCTGGGGAGACAGAAAGAGAACACTGCTCTGTGTGTGTGTGTGTGTGTTGGAGAGGGGATGGGAGACACTCTGGAGGCATCACTATGATTTTGGAGGAAGGCGGCTGTGGTTTTCATCTCCCTTTTTCCAGCCCATTCTCCGTGGAGAGTATCCTGATCAAAGTCCAGGGCGGTTTTCTTTCCCATGCCCCGCACATTTGGGAAAATCCCAATAACGGTGAATGCATACAGCCCTCTCTGAGGTGCCACTGATTTTTGGATCCTGCCCCATGTTAAATTTTAAAAAATACGGTGCCGCTTGTTCCTTATTCCTTTTTGTGGCTTAGCTCTTAGCCCTGGGCTGGCGTTTCGGACAGAGAGGATGGGCTGATTTCGCACTGTACAGGACAAGGATGAATGTGGCAGTGCTTCTACCCCTGCAGATTGTGAGTTGCCTGACTCTTCCCTTTACAAGACCCCGGGTTCCGTTGCTTACATCTTTGCCAAAATGTAATAGTTTGGGCTGAAGTTTTCCCAGCTGGGCGTCTGCCTGAGGTTAAATTTTTTTTGGAAAATTTCAGCCAAACTAGTTCAGCTGTTTCCAAGAACGAGGCTAGGGAAGAAATACATTGCTTTGCTGATGTGAAAGTCTGGTCATTGGTTTTTAAGACATTCTAGAACCCCCATGTGTTAGAGTAGAGTCTTGAAATGGAGCAGGGAGGTACCTGTTGACATACCTGTGAAAATTGCCCGTATTTGGCCAAGTAATAAGTCTTTGAAAACTTGCAATTTGCTAATGCATAGTAGAGACTTGCTAGAGCCTCCCAGCTTAATTCCCCAAAGAGTCCATCCTCACTGCAAAGGCACCAGCCTGGCACTGAGCAGGACTTTCCCTGCCATTGCAATTGCTGACTTCTGGGCCATGCTGGATCTAGTCTAGGCCTGGGAAATTAGAGGATGCTCCTGCGTAACATCATGTGGAGGAGGACACTGATTGAATCAAATGCAGAGTGGAAAGAGTCAGACTTGGGAGGCACAGGGGAAACTGGGACTGGAGGCTAATGGAGGGGCAGCTGATGGAGGGAGCGTGAGATGGAAACTGGCACTGGAAGTTGAATGGAGACTGGCACTAGCTGGGCAAGGAGACTGGGCGGAAATGAGAGTGGCTGGCCAAAGAAATTGCAACTGGAAGCCAAGGAGGGAAATGGGTGAGGGCTGAGATTAGACTAGGGGAGACTGGGAAACGGTGGGGTAGAAGAAAGAAGGTTGTGAGTGGGGGAGGGCTGACAAGAAGCCAGGGTCTGACTTGCAAAATTGTGAGCATGCTCAACGGCACCTGAAGTGACTTAGCACGGTGCTTGAATATGTCAAGTACTGTGAGAAAACAGGTGATGGCTCCTCATCTCACAGGAGTTCCAGGAAGAGAAATGAATGTATGTGGAGCGCTCGGATACTGTAGTGCCCTAGAAAATCAAGAATTCTCCCTTCCGAGCAGGATTTGAATTGTGTGCTGTAGATAAGACCGAGGGCCACACATGGAATAATGAAGAGAAGATAAAATATTGAATAGCTGAGCATTAAGTGAGCACTGGCCATCCCGGGCAACGAATGGGGCAGGAGTCCTGTGGAAAATATAGCATGTGACAACATAATTAAAGACTGTATCATAATGTATGTGGACAAGGGGGGGCAAATTAAGGATGCTGCACAGGCAATGGTAATGTTCTTTTACTGGACTTTGTGTCTGTGGAATATACAATTTTATTAATACAAACTAGCTCTTTTCATGCATAGATGTCTGTGCAGGTCAGGACCATTACTCCTGTTTTACAGATGGGGAAGCTGAGTCATGGAGGGGCAGTGATTTGCCCAAGCTCACCCAGGAGCCAAATAGCTGAGCCAGAAATTGAACCCAAGTCTGCCATGTCCCAGTCCATTGTCTGATCCACCAGGCCATGCCACCTTGGGGAGCTCCACACACGGTTCTCACCTCTGAACTTCTCTGCTCTTCATCCTCTCCAGGAGGAAGATCAAGACTGGGAAAAAGAGAGACTGGTGGTGAATGAACCAGATCTGAACGATGGTAAGTTCTGGCGAGCAGCAGTCAGTGGGGGAGAGGGTGTAGATAGCAGCCACACTGCCAAGGGCCAGCTTGGGTCTGAGCTGGAGGCTCCTAAAGGCTGAGAATGAAATTTTCCTCTTCTAGAGTTCTAGGGAAAACAGGAGATGAGGCCAGAGTGTCCAGGGTCATAAAACACAAGGAGGAAAAGCTGTATTTAAAAAAACCCCAACACACATTGTGGGGTCTTTTTTCATACTCCATAAAGAAATAATCCTCCTGCCGCCCCCCCCCCCCAAAATAGAGTGGCAGGTGACACCCTCTCCTCTCCTCCCCCATACAGATCACCTTTCAGTTTGTGGCGGGTGTTTCCTCCCACCCATAGGTGCTGGAACTAGGGGTGCTGTGGGTGCTGCCATACCCCTGTCTTGAAGTGGTTTCTGTGAGAGACAGGGTTTACGGTTTGTTTCAATGGCTCTCAGCATCCCCACTGTACACAGTGTTCCAGCGCTCCTGCTTCCCCCAGACCCAAATAGTGTGCAAACACACTCAGTGCTGCAGTCACACAAGGGGCATCTGGCTTTAACTGTGCATGGTACAATCAGACCATAGGGAGCGGTAGGGGGTGTTGGGCAGACTGACAAATCTCCGTTCCCAGCTGGCAGAGAGAGTGGAAAGAGAAGGGAGGGCTGCAGGAATGCAGTGGCCTAGGCATTCCTCGCCCTGCTCATTGTGTGCCAGGCACAGAGTCTGGGGTGGGAGGGCCTGTTCTAGGACAATGCTGGGGGACCAGGAAAGGCTGTCGCTTGCTATAAATACGGCCCCTGGTCAGCAAGGCCTGGAAGCTGCTCAGCTGCAAGCCTCCGGGGGAAGGCTGGGGATTAGCTCCCCTCAGCAGCTGACGGCTTCCTCTTCCTCCTGATTATTGAGCTGTTAATTCATTCAGTTGGGCTAGAGTCAGTGGAGCACAAAGAACAGATAGCATCGCTGGCATTTGTCATTGCCGCAGCAGCCTGGCAGGCCCCGGGTGGGGGTGGCGGAGGAGGGGGAGGGGATCAGGATGAGCCATGTTGCTGCTAGGTTCCGCGGTGCAGGGAGAATGGAGAGCTGGGGACAGGCCAGCAACCTATGAACACAGCTGCTCCTGCCCAGGGCTTAATCCTTTTAAGACTGCGTGTGGCTCACCAGCTCCATGGCTGGCTCTTGTGGGTTCTCCTCACCTCCCTTCGCCTTACACTGCCTTCACCCCAGCAGCCCCCTCCCCATCCTGACAGATGTGCTGTGCCTTCTGCCTCCAGCCGTTGGCATGACATGAGAACAAAGCCTGCCAAAAAACTCCTTGAAGGCACAGGGAGATCTCCAGAGGGTTTAGCTAGCGCTGTGTTTAACTGATTAGTCAATTACTTTATTAGAAAATGATTAATTGACTAATTGGGACAGCAACACAGGAACCTTGCCCTTAATCTCCCCCCCACTCCCAAACTGATGATGGCAGGCAAGTGTGTGTGTTGACTGGGGAGACAGTCCCACTACTGTCAGTGTGTTGGCTTCCAGAAAAGCCTCCATCCTGGGGGGTTAGGGTGGTAGGAATCCCTCCTCCCTGTCCCACTTCCTTGCTCTCCTTTGCAGCCCCCCGTCACAATCCCTCTGGAGCAGGAGGCTTATGATGAATGCTAATAGGCAAACACTAATCCTTGCAAAGTGCCTTCAAAGCAGGGAGCCGCTATTGCCGTTTCATAGAGGGGAGCATGGGGGACAGAGCCTGGCACTGCGAGCTGGCCTGACTTGCCCCAGGAGAACACAGCCAGTGGGTGGCGGAGCAGTGACTAGAACCCAGGTGCCCTGACTCCCAGTCTAGGGTGCATGCCACTCAACTGTGTTGCCTTTTATCCTGACAAATTCCCTTCATCTCCTGCAGACCTTCAGTGCTACTGTCTGAAATGCAGCTGGCTCTGGGGTGGGAGAGGGCACCAAGCAGGCCACACATGGGAGGGGATTTTGGGCACAGGATCCTGAGGCAAACTGCAGCTGCTCTTGCAACCAGTCTGTTGTTCAAACTGTACGAGAGCCCTACCAGCCGGTCTCAGAAGGTCAGCCTGGGCTAAGGACACTGGGATTGGAACCTGTGCTACCAAGAAGTCAGACCTATGGCAAACCCACACTAGGAGTGGGGCTGAATTTGGAGTCCCTCTATTGGCCATTGGCACCCCACTTTAACTGTCTAGTGGGGTCAGTGTTGAGGGGCTCAAGGCTTTTCCCTGTCTTCTCACATCTGGAAAAAACACCCCCTCCTCCTGCTCTGGGCGGACTGCACTGCCCCAGTCCCTGCAGCTCCAGGTTCCATGCACGGTGTCTTCTCCCGGCCGCCTGCCTGGCAGTACCTGCTGTGTTAGCAATAGGCTGCCACACCGGCTTGTTTTGCTAAATGAGGACCTTTGCGATGCTGTGCCCCCGGCCAGCATTATGGTAAAGAATAAGGCTCCAGCCTTTTCCAAGCTGTAAAAATTCTCTTGCTCAGTTCTCCTCCTTTCTGCCTTCAGGAGCCTTGGGCCAACATTTAAAAAGCGCTCAGGCCATGATTTTCCATGCTAAATTCCTCTGGCTCAGTTGCAAAGCTCAGCCACGGAAACTGATCGGAATCTCACTAAGCTGCCCATCTCCAGCCTCTGCATTTCTCTTCCCAAACTGCTGTTTGCTCGGGCATTCACCCGGCGGGCTCAGGCTTGGTTTCTTCAGTGTCAGTGACATTGTTGTCATCATCATTATTTTATTAGAAGAAAAGAAAAAACAGAACCTGAACCATTTTCTCTCTTCCCTTTTTTTCCCTCCTCCCCTCCTTGTTCAGTAGTAAAAGGGAAAAAGGAAGTGAGATGGGTAGCCCCATTCTGCCTGCCTGAATTGCTCCAGCGGTTTGAAATAGATGCTATGATCTTCAGTTCTTGTCCTAAACTGTATTCCTGGGTGCTGTTAAAGTGTTCCTGTGTTCCACCCCTGAAGTGGCTGCATTTCAGGGGTAGGTTAAGTGATCCCTTATCCACTACTGGGATGGCGGGGTCAACTGGAGTTGTGAGGCTTAACTAACTATCCTGTCCTTGGATAAATGGTACTGTAGACATTCAGGCTGCAATTCATTCCCTTTTAAAGGAATGTTCTAAATAATTCAGGCATTTTAATAGGCTGGATAAGATGATGACTCAGTCTGGCCAGTGAGGATACTAAGCCATGTGTATGCGTCTAATATAACCACCAGGGTCTCGGATTGCTAGTCAGCTGCCTTTTTTATTTCTTTAATGCATTTTCCATCTAAGCACGTATTTGGCCTCCATTGCACTAGTGCCTGAGCAACTCACACTGATTAATGAATGCATCCTCACATCTTCTGTGAGGTGGAAAAGTGGTGGTGTCCCCATTTTACACATGGGAAATTGAGGCACTGTGTGATTAAGTGATTTACCCAAGAACATGCAGGAAGTCAGTGGCAGAGCCAGGAATAGCATTCAGGTCCACCTAAACACTAGTTGGATAGCCGAAACACAAGGATATTCTTTCAAGAAGTCAAATTGTACAGAAACCTCTGGGGAGCTGGCAGGTTCCTGGATTTAGAGCCAAGGTGTCTGGTAGAGAAAGAAGTGCTGGGTGTGGAGAGGTAGATTTGAATTAGGACTCTTTTTTTCTTTTTACAAAATGACAACCAGTAAGAAAATACCCTGCAAACCCAGCATCTTGGCAACTGGTGCAGACGTTGGCAGTAGAAATACACAAGACAAATGTCTTTTTTAAAAACTCACCTCACTGCTGTTCTATTTAAGTAGGTCACTTTATACTCTTAAATATTTTGCAGTTCATGGGAAAAATCATGCCTAGAATTTTCAATGTGTTTCCTGAAGTTTGTCTCCAATCTGAAGAGAGAGAGAGCCCTTGAGCACTGAAAACTTCCAGCTCTTTCCTTCAAAACTGACACACACACGTTGGCAGGCAGATGGCTATTCCCCTTCCTCTCAATTTCTAGAGTCCCTTCTTCATTCTGATCTGAACAGCCCCTGTTCGGGGAGGGAAAACCGGCTTGGTTTTCTATCAAGCAAAAAATGTTAAGAATAAAGATTTCTGATGTGAAGGGCGCAGATGAAGCCTGCTTCTCCTTTCACGTACCTTAGTGAAACTCCACTGCCTTCAGAGAAATGACTCCTGATTTACGCCAGTGCAAGTAATAGGAGACTCAGGCCTAATATCTCCCCGAGCAACAACCAGTTAAAGGCACATTTCAACAGCACTTTCAAGGCTCTTTTTTAGTGCCTGGTTAACTGAGCCTAGTCTCTGTTTGCTTCCAGTTGGTCAGGCTTGTTTGCCTGCCAGTGCTGAGGGAAATGAGACTTTATGGAGCTGCGTTTTCTGGGATGTGGAATGAAGGCCCTGTGGCAGGCTTAGGTTTGCTGAGCTTTTGGGCAATGGGTGTCGCTTTTTACAAGAGGCCAGACAACGGCCTTTGTTTTCACTCCAGCGCTACAGCTAAGTGATTAGCCCTTGATTGGGGACCTTCCCCAGTGGAAAACTGACCAGGATCAGTGTGAGGCTTGTTGACACGCTGAGGTGCAGCGGCTGGGGAGTGAAATGTGAAATATTTGTGGAGGTGGAGGGTGAGGAGAAGCTCTGTCTGGGAACCTCTGTTTCCTGTTAAGTCTGCCGTTTTAACAGGTTTGTACCAGTAAATATTGGTTCTCACCAAAACCTGGATGCAGCCTCTGTGGGATATTTTTTGCCCTAGCAATGACTGTCATGTAATAAACAGGACACCTGAGTTCTATTCCTGGCTGTGGCCGTGGGTGAGACCAGGTGGGTGAGGCGATATCTTTTACTGGACCAACTTCGGTTGGTGAAAGAGACAAGTTTTGAGTTACACAGATCTGCAGAAGAGTTCTGGGTAAGCACGAAAGCCTGTCTCTTCACCAACAGATGTTGGTCCAGTAAAAGATACCACCTCACCACCATGTCTTCCTAATATCCTGGGACCCACATGGCTACACAACACTGTAAGTGACCTTCGGAAAGTCATTTCACATCAGTTTCCCCACCAGTAAATTGAGGCTTGTTCTTGTCTACCCCATGGATATGCCGAGGCCTGGAAAGTGCTTGAAGCTCAGCTGTGGACAGAAAAGCAATGTGGTGGCAGTTTTTTATCTCTGTTTTTTCAGCCCTTGAGCTTGGGAAGTAGGAGAAAATAGCTTGATGAAGCACGGACGTGAGGATTAGCAAACAAAGCCTGGATCCTTCCAAGGTTCAAAAGTTCTGTCTTTCTCGCCCTAGTGCGGGCAGGTTCCAGGGATATTTACAATACCTCTGGTCTGTATCCTTCTCCTGTGCCGGAAGGAGCCATGCTAGAGTATCTGGCAGGAGGCAATATGGCACTATGGTCCCTGGAGTGTCGCCTTTATCTCAGCACAACCGCTAGATGTTTTATTTATTTTTTTATAAAGCCAACAAATATGCCCAAGCCCCGGCCCGCCTGGGATGCATTTTGGGCTGACTTCATGCAGGATGATAACCCCGAGGAGTGGTTTAAAAATAAACAAAGAGCTCAAGCAAAATCTGCTTGGAGAAGCTAAAGCTCTGGCTCCACATCTGTGAGCTACAGAGTTTTAATTAGCACAGAGATATGATCCAGGGGCTTGGGCAGAGAGAGAGCGCCTGCCATAGAGCAGTGGTTTTCAACCTTTTTTCATTTGCAGGCCCCTAAAAAATTTCAAATGCAGGTGTGGACCCCTTTGGAAATTTTAGACAGTCTGTGGGCCGCCAGGGTTCAAAACACTGCGCTCTAGCAAAGGGCTGCTACCCAAACAGGTTAATAAAGAGGATCCTTTTCCCATTGTATCTAGCCACTGGCCACGGAGGGACTTCAGCACCACTGTACTCACAGCTGTTGATCCGGTCGAGAATACTTTGGACCGTCTCTGTTTGCAGCCCAGGAGTTTGCCGCATGGTGTCTCCCTTTCCTAAAGCCATTTCTCGAGCTTTCTTGCAATGCTCTTGGCTGCTGGAATGTTGTGATTTCAAAGCCCAGGGCACTGCCAGGGTGACTGGGCCATCGTGAGTTTGAATAGATTGTGTGGCACATGCCCGGTGTGTTTACAGCATGGTCTCCTGAGCGATTAGTCACAAACCCAAAGTAGGAGCACAGGGGTCCTAGCGCCTGGGGAAGAGGGGAAAGGAATGTCCAGACAGAAATAGAGATGAATTCTGCAGGCTAATCAAAGTAGAGGTTACCATCCTCCTGCTGAGCCCAGTGAGTCTCCAGAGCTCTGACTCCAGGGGAGAGAAATAGCCCAACAAGGTCCCTATGCGCTAGAATTTAGTTGTCTCTCATTTCAAAGGTCACTAACGATGGACCACAGATTGTTGCCACCTCCAGGTGAGGTGGGCAGACTCAGTGACACCAACACTGGAGAAGGACCAAGCTGGGCTTGTAAAGAGCTGCTCTAATGGACACTCTAATGACGTGTGTCTCTCCTTCCCCAAGACCTGAAATACGCATTGCTACAAAAACCACCACTGACCCATTTTGGAGTGTGGAATCTTCTTGTTCTCCCCTCTCTCCCCTGCACCCCCAAAAACAAAACAAAACCCGATTGCAGTCTTGACAGATAACTTGAATAGACTCTTTGGAATATTATAACTGAAAAATGAAGCCTCTGTTCAGTTAGTGTTCTTTATTTCTGTGCTCAAATATATTGACTTAATTTGCATTGCCAGTTTACAGGATTGTTAATAAATGTGAGCATTATTGATCCTTTGAAGGAAAAAAACCCAGCATTAGATGGTTGTGATGTTAGTCGCCTGTAGGTAGGACTCTAACCCTTTCCCTGAATGACCAGGCCGGGGTCTTGTTACAGGTACCGTTGGTCTTCCGCTGGAATCATGTAACTTTGTTGAAGATGCTCTTGTCTCCAATTGATGTTTAGCTGTCAAATGTGTTTCCAGGGTGGCACATCTCCCCCTCTAGGGTGCTGAGGGAGGAGCACAAGGGATCCATCCATCCCATTGGCCGCCTGCCAGAACTCACTGAGGTCTCCTTTCTCACATGACTGCTCTCTCTCTCCAGCAGCAGGTGAGAAGATCTCCTTTAAATACAGCCCTGGGAAGCTGAGGGGGAACCAGTATAAGACAATGATGACCAAAGAAGAACTCGAGGAGGAACAAAGGTACGTTGAGCTTCCTTTTACTTTGGGCACAAGGCCCCTTGCGGCCATCCTCTTGCAGCACAGTGTCGATTTTAACCGCTCCCCTCCATGAGTCACAGCGGGAGCTGTGGTGTAAATGTGTGGCCAGTGCATTTGGTCAGGCTCTGTCCCTTTCAGAGAGGCTAGAAAGCTGTTAGAAGCAACCTGGACTTGGAAGGTGGGGAGACCATGACACTGGGTTCCCTTGTATCTGTTCAAGCTCTTTCTGTAGATACTTTGGGTCAGATCCTCAAAGGTATTAGGTGCCTAACTCCCACGGAAATGAATGGGAGTTAGGTGCCTAAATACCTTTTGAAGATCTGGGCCTCAGAGGCAGATCCTCATCTCGTGTAAATCGGCACAGCTCCCCTGAAATCAAGGGCCGGATCCTCGTCTGGGGTAAATCAGCATAGCTCCACTGACTTTATCAGAGCCATGTTGATTTAGTCCCATTGAGGCTTTGGCCCACATCTACCTTGCTCCATCACTTATCTACTGTGTTTTCATGGAAGGTCTGAGAAATGAGGGTGTTCAGAGATTGACTAAAACCAGAGATGCTGGGACCCGGAAGTTAATGTAGGGCTGTAGTAGAATTTTCCATAAATACAATAAGATTGTGCCCTGCAGCCTGAATGTAAAGGGATAGTAATAACCATTCAAGTCATTGTAAAATTACATGAGACAACCCTATGGTACAACCCGGAGAGGACAAGGGAGAACAGAGAACCTGACATTATGAAGTGCTGAACACTTACAAAATTGAATGAGGTCATTGGGAAGCACAGATACTCGGCAGCTATGAAACACAGGCCCCAGATGTCCTAGTGGCTTTTTCCCACCGCTGATTTCTGTGGATCAAGTTCACAGTTGCTTGCTGGGAAGGCCTGAAGTTTGCTGCTCCTCTAGAATTCCACTTGGGGTCCTTTTCAGGGCTCTTTACGCCCCAGGGCTTGCCACATTTTCATAAAATGAACTTGGCAGATTATGAGTGTCCATCTTGCAATCTGATAAAGCGCACACTAAGCCCCCACAACCAAACCTCAGCCTTTTTATAAAGCCTCATTTTGAATGAACCGCTGCTCTCAGCTCAGTGACTACGAGCAGTGGCACCAATTCAGATATTTCGGGGGGGCAAATTCCATTTCCTTCCTTCCCCTCCATCCCCCAGCAGGGACCCTGTTCCAGTCCCTGCTCATCCCATCCCCCCGTTCCTGTTCCTCCTTCCCCTACAGAGAACCCGGGTTTCCCTCAGCTGAGGAGTCTCCTCTCTTTCTTACCCACTCAGTGCATGAGCTGGTGGTGGCAGACGTCAAGTTCTCAGTGACTCTGCTGCACTCCGCAAAACAGGAAGAGACTTCCCGTGAGCCAAGTTGCAACCCCGTTTGGCCCAGCCCCCATGTTTCTGTGCAGTGTGGGGGGGAGCTTGGACAAATTTGAGTGGCGTTGCAACCCCATGCACCAGGTCACGAAGCCTCTCATGGGTCAGTTTCAGTGGCACTGTGACCATGCAGCCGAAGCAATGCTCCATACTGCTCCAGCACAGCTGTATGATTTAGTACCAAACCACTGCTTAAAAACCACTGCACGGTCAGGCCATGACCCGTCTGCCTCTGCAGCCTAAGAAATTTTGAGCAAGTGCGAAAACCTTGGGCATGGGGGCATTCTCTCCCGTCCCCCCCGCGCCAGTCCCTCCTAGGTTCCACTAACTACTAGTGAACTAGTGTGTATGTTGCTGAACAGTCACCAGCTCTGTGGGGCTTCTCTGCTGAGACTGCATTCTATTAACTGCGGTATGTTCTTAATAATTACCTCCAGACAGTGTCTAGAGTGGTAACTACCGGTACTGTCCCCTGCTACCCACCCAACTTCTGCAGTTCCCTTTCATTCAGGCCAGGAGGGAAAATTTGCCTTACCTCAAAACAACAGAGCCCAGATTTTCTCCCTTCATAACACAACATATTCTGGGGTTTGTCCATTGCCTTTTCAGAACAGTGTTGAAAGTTGCTTTGTTGATGAATCCTCAAAGGCTTCCGAAGGGACTCTTGTCTCTTGGTCATCTGAATAGGAATGAACAGTCTATCTCCACTGTGAAAAAGCACGCACACTCACCCACCCCCATCAGCAGGGCCGGCTCCAGCGGTTTTGCCACCCCAAGCAGCCAAAAAAAAAAAAAAAAAAAATCGCGATCTGCATCAGTTTAGCGGGAGGTCCTTCACTCTGAGTGGGAGTGAGGGACCCTCTGCCGAATACCTGAAAGTGCCGCCCTTCTCCGAAGTTGTCGCCCCAAGCACCTGTTTGATAAGCTGGTGCCTGGAGCCAGCCTTGTCTATCAGCTGTTTGATGGACTGAATTTTTTTGGGACAATCACAGTGGAGCAAAGTTTTCCAGGCCCAGTGTTTTGGGTCAATGCCATGGTGGCAGGTCTGATATAAAAGCCTATGGAAGAGCTATAGTTACTAAAGACTTGAGTGAAGTGAAGGAAGTTTATACCCTTATCACTGCATCACAGACTTAGCAGTCAGGCAAATTTAGCTTGAGGGCCTTTGTGATTCCTGCCATTCAGTGTCCAGGGTTGGGGATAATGCTGGTTTTCTAACTTACTGACTGCCAGGGTAGTGGGTTAGGCAGCTCTCTTCCATTGCTAATGGGTTGGCCTTCATGATGTGGCGAGTGGGGTTCAAATCATTGTCCTTCCACTATAAAGTCTACTTCCCCTATGCTATAGCGAAGCAAATATCCACCTCTGCTTCTGTGGTGCAAGCCCTAGAGCCTGATTCTCCATTGCCCTGCACCTCAGGTGATCACGTATGCTAGTGCAGAGTAGGCATAAAAAGCTGCTAAATTGGATGGGTAACATTTTACACCTACTCTGTACTGGTGTAATTGCCCACACAGATGCAGGGCAATGGAGACGCAAGCCCTCTGTTTTATCCCACCGCCCTGTGTGCTGGGGCATGGGAGAGCCGTGGTCTGGCGAAGACCTGTTGAAAGCAAATTGAGAACTTATGACACAGCTAGTCTACCAGAGGATCCAGCCTGGGACATGTGTGTCATAAGCCAAGTTTTCCTGTCCTTGGGAGATATAACAGAAGGCTGATTGAATCATGAGTTGCTGCCATCTTGATCCTGGCAAAGCTGAGCTGGAACCAACCATCTTATGGGATTTTCCCCTCAGGAACCCTCTGAGACTGTCTCTTCTCATCTTGAGATCGTAGACATCATCCTTTCAATGCCAAGCAGTGAGGGAGGGGCCTCTCTGGCTTTGAGGAGGTAAAGGAGCAGTGAATGACCTGCTGTGTTCCTAGTCTCCTAGAAAACTGACATGTCTACCTTGTAAAACGCACCTTTGGGATGAGATGGGCCCAGTTCAGTTGGTGATGTGTCTCTCTGGGCATGAGGGGTGTAATCTTAGGGGAAGAAGTGCAGGATAAACTCCTGATTGCTGGGCTATGTGCAGAGAATGCCAAACAGAACCAAGCCCCCACCCAAACAAGAGAAAAACCACTCTCTAGGATTCCCATTGAGTGCCCTGGAGTTAGGTTCCCATGAGTGAGCCTTGCTCTCCCCTGGCTGTGTGTGTACCCTTTCCAGCTCACTGGGTGAAGATAACCTTTAACTGTTACATTGCACTGGAGTTAGAAACCTTCAGGTTACCTTGCAGCCCGATGGCATTTTACCCACATCCTTCTTACCAACACATTGGAAAAGTTCTGTAGTCAAAAGAGTGACTCTCTGTATAGGTGACACTGTGGGGTTCTGTCTTTAGTTTTGCTCCAGATCAGACTTGCTCCATTTATAACTCAGCAGTTTCTACTCCCCCTGTGCCCGAGAAGCTTCAAACGTCCCTGGGGATCTGAGAGTCATGCTGGGCTCCTTCTGTCTCTTACACCATCATCAGTCATAAAGAATCTGGAACAAAACTTTGTTGCTAGTTTTGTTGCCGATCCATGGGGCAGAACAGGTTCCAGCTAGCTCTGCTGTAGCTGTAGTGACCCTGTATTGGTGACAGCGGTAAAAACTTGATTTGCATTTCCCCTTTCTTTATATTTCTACCTGCACCAAACTCTCTACTCACTAACCTCTAGCCAGTTGGTCATGTCTGGTTGCTTCATGCCATCATTTCCACTCAGACAGAGCCCTTACAGACAAGTTCTGTAGAACTGAAGTGAATGACACCAATAGGGTTCTATAGAAATTACTCTTGGAAAACCTATTGAACCGAAAGACTATCCTACTCTACAAGTGTTTAAACCAACCTCTATCGTACTGTGTGCTCTAGCTCAACCAAAAGTTATGGGCTGGATGCAGGTGTTGTTTGAAGTTATGGCCTGGAATTCCTGTTCTGCAAGGAGTCAGATAAGGTGATCATAATGACCGCTTCTGGCGTTAGAATCTGTGGCGGAAATCCTCGGCCACTGAAGTCAGTAGGAGTTTGACCATTGACTTCAACAGGCCAGGATTTCACCCCGTGAATCTATTAATTCTGGAGAAAGGTTGATTCTACAGGATGGCTTCCTCATCAGGTGCATTGACACCTGGCCCCAGCCTTCTGGGCACACACAGGCTCCAGCATCTATTTCCATTTAGTTCCTTTTTAAAGGGGTTTCCTGTGAGGTATCGTCACACCTAGAACCTGTCGAGAACACCCGGCGTTGGGTCTTCCACTTGGAGGTTCTTTTCAAAGTTCTGCTCAGCGTTCCATGTGAAGGGACATTGGCCGACTGTTGTGTTTCTCCTAACAGCTCCTTTATTTTCTTGTCAATGTTCCATGTTTCTGTGTGTTTGTCAGAAGCTTGTGTTTTGTTTCTGGTTTCTTGTCCTCTGGAGCTCAGCTGTGGCATCAGCAACTTTTCATTTCAGGCTTCACAGCTTCCTCTTCTCTAGCTGCTATATTGGGGCAGAGTTGCCCGCAGGTAAGATGCTAAGCAGATCAGCTGAGAATAGCAGTGCAGCTCAGTCTCCTCCTTTGTCCTGCCCCATACCCCTTTATATCCCTCATTCCTGCTGCCAGGCACCTCCTGACAATGCTGCTGTTTTGATATGACCCAGGTTTGCTGCGTTTATATTGCAGGATTGAACTGACCTCTGACCTCACATCCCTGTAGCAAGTACCTTAGGTCCTCGGCCACAAACATTCTTGCAAATCTTTTTGGTAAGGAGATGATGTTTCTTAGAAGTAGTGGTACCATCTGATAACCTCTGCTAGTGGGTTTTTTCTTTTTTTTTTTTTGGTTTTTTTTATTTTTTTTAAATGAAGTAACCATGTCTGTCCCACCTCCCTCCTCCCCTCCCACTTCCTCCTCATAACAAATTAATTAATAAATCTACTCTTCTCCATGCCCCCATCTCATTTTCCATCAGCACCACAAACTGATCTAGAGAAATGGGATATACAGACCTCTGTCCCCTCTAGCTATGGCCTGTACTGAGCAGCTGTGACCTCTGCAGGAAAAGCCACGCGTGCCCAGCACCTCTTAGGCTCTGTCCATCACACTTGTGTGCTCGGCCTTTGAAACTTGGATATTAGTCCCCTAAATCCACCTTTGTCCGCCAAGTTTGAAAACTAGGGTCACAGCCTGGATGATGGAGCCATCGCAAGTTGTCCCTTAGGTTGTGCAGGCTAAAATCACATAGAAAGGTGTTTTGGTTGTTTTTCTGATAGCATCTCTTGTCTGTGCCTGGAGGAGTTGTCAGCCCCATGCAGGAAAGGGGAAGGGCATGCAGCAGAAATGGTTATTTAATAGAAAACCAATTCTGCTTCATGCCACCCTGCATTGCCTCAAAACTGCAGATAATTTTGCACCACTTTGCTTGATCCAAGTTGAGGATTTATCCCTAATCTGCCCTAAATGCCCTGATGGGGGAGGAGTATGTAATGTACTAGCTGCTGCAATTTCCTGTCTCTGATCATTTCAGTCTTAAAAATAGAGGCACTTCTCAGAAAGGGAGAAGGATGGTGACCATACTGGTGAATGTTTTGGCTAAATGTGGTTTACTAGATCCTGTTTCTTAAAAGCCTTGTCTTCTGCACTCGGGATTTGCTCCAGTTATGGCCATCAGTTGCCAGCCATACATGTAGCTGCCCCTATGCAAACCACTGGTGCAAACGGGCTAATCCACAGTTTGTACTGGTGTGGTTTACCCCAGTTTCATGCTGCACCTGTACAAATCAATGCTTGTAATGGTTTAACCTGGCTACGTGAGGTGCTTGCACTAGTGCAGCTGTCCTGGTGGCTGGGCCACAAGGGGGTACAGGCAATGCTCTTAAATGCAACTGCAGTGACCGATTGACACACTGACTATTTTTAAAGTAGCCTTTGTCAGCTGCTTCCCAAACTTTTTGCTCCAAGTCAATATAATTTTTTTGCAGCTGAGCAGGAAGATGATCAGGACTTCACCCAACTCTGTAAGATTCTGCAGGGCTGGCAGACAGGTGTTTTTAAAGAGGAAGTAATCCAGGAATAATTCCATTTGGTTACTTAATCCTTTTGTGACCTCTTTCCTTGGCCCGGAGCCTGGTCCTTTTAAAGTGCTTGGCAAAACTAGTGTGGACGTTAGTGGAACACAGGAGTCAGGCCCCAGGAGTCTTAACATGCCTCCCTTCCCAGATTTATTGGGTGACCTTGGCTAGAGAAATGAGAGAGCATGAGTGTTTGTGGGAGGATCTCTTCTCCCTCTTCCACTCCTCATTCCAGGGGTTTAGGAGAAGGTGAACATAGCCAGAAGTACTCTGTAGGGTCTCTAATCCTAGGGGGGAAACAGGGTAATCAGTGCGAGTTGGAGAGAGAGAGGATGGCAGCTGTATTTTCAGCATTATCACCTTTCACTGGTGGGTGTCAACTCAAGCATTATAAATGCTTCTA
Source organism: Chelonoidis abingdonii (assembly GCF_003597395.2). Lineage (NCBI taxonomy): Eukaryota > Metazoa > Chordata > Testudines > Testudinidae > Chelonoidis > Chelonoidis abingdonii. Next base: position 16,153,890 of record NC_133781.1, read on the forward strand.
ATTCTTGCATGGGCTGCAGAGTTAGAAAGAGGCAGTCCATACGCTCCAGACATTTTTGGCCGAAACTTTAGGGTGTCAGCTAAGCCCAGCTTGTATTAGTGTCGGAATGGGATGGGGAGAAGGCATTGGAAATGGAACAGGAAGGAGTTTGCCCCCAGATTTGCTCAAGGATGAGATTGGTCAGGAAGGAGAAGTGGAACCCTGATCCTGAGCGTGCCAATTCCTCCCCATTTTTTGAGCTTCAGGGGTTATTTTTCCAGCTCAGCCATAATATGCTTGGAGCAGGAGCGCCCTCTACAGGGCAAAGTGAACCCTTTTGTTTTGGATCCCGACTTCAAACCCACAAGTAGGACAACCTAGTTGGGAGGCAAGATTCCGAGTATGTGAGTTTGCTACTTAGCGAGACCCACTGGAATTGGGGACTAAATGATCCACTAGACTCTATCCCGCCTTGCTTATTTCACCTGCATTGTGCAGCTGAATCTGCCATTGCTTTGAGAAATCCCTGCCTTGCTCAAGGCTGGGGAGGCTGCAGAAAGACTGTGAGGGGGTAAGGGGGGAGTGATTGTCCCATTTGGAGGAAGTGGGCTCATTATCCAACCAATCAGCTGAACTCTTTGGGGGGAAATTCCCTTCCTCCTTCTGAACGCCCCCCTTCCCTCCACTTTCCTGGCCAGTTCTTAGTAGAAATGAGCTGAGGGGGTGATGCTTGGATCTGGCTTAGGCTTAGGCTAGGTTTCAAGGCTAAACTGGAGTCCAGCCCTAGGGGAGTCAGAATATTATGAGCTGATCTCATGAGATTTCCATTCCCTTGGGCCTCGATTGGGTCCAGTCTGGAATCTGAAGTTTTAGAGTAGTGAAAATCAAAGGGACCTGGTGAGAGAACAAGTTTTCCAATCTGTGCTCACCGCTAGTTAAGGATGAGGAGAAGAGACTCTGCCATGACATAACACCACAACATGAACCTAGGATTGAAATGGGGGTGCAGCCAGACACACAGAGGGAAGGTGGTGTTTTAAAATTTGGACTGGAAAGCAGTGGTGGCAACTCCTCCAGAATGGACAAGGGCTGCAAGGGGCTGGTTGATGGTCTGACAGTCTTAGTCTATTTGCTGCATATATCTCAAACCCCTCCATTACTGTTTTCCCCCCAAGGGTGCAAAAGGGGTGGGGCTGTATCTGGACAGGTCTCCATTAGCATTCTCAGCCCCTGGGCTCTCCTAGCATCTCCATCGCATGTTCCCTTCTGCTTGCTCATTGATGCCTTCTGCTTGCTTTCTCCTTTGTGTAGCATGGGGATGGGGTGGGCATTTTCCCATCCTCCTTCATCTCTTTACCTTTGCTGCTTGCTTTCTCCCTGGCCCCTTCCTTGGCAGCTGTGCTTTCCTGTCCAGCATGGCGCTTCTTTTGGATGAGAGAGGCTGGTAAGTTTTTGTTGTTCCTTTTTTTGCTTTTCATCTTCTGCAGCACGATAGGTGTCCTGGGGCGAGGAACAAGCAGCGAGGAGAAGGGGTTGGCACCTACTGTTTTATTTAGGTCAGAATGATGGCCCTGTCTAGCAGCAGAGAGCATTATAGGCAATGCGTATTGCCAGTCAGACAAAAAAAGTTCAACGCCAAGAAACATTTTTCCCTCCCTACCCACATCCCTGATGGGAGTCGTATGTTTCTCCAGTGGGTCTATGTTGAGCCCACACTGCAATTGGGGCTAACCCGCCCCCAGGCACAGCTGGTAGTGTCTGCCATCCCTCCCCTCCCCTTTTCTGGCCAAATATTTACCTCTTCCCACTAAGTCCCTACCAAAAAGGTCTTTTAATCTAAAAGAGTTATGCTCTGACCCATTTATTGTTTTCCATTGTAGCCACTAATCTCACTGCAGCCTTAACTATGGTCCAGAGCCACAAACAATGCTTCCATAGTAGAGAGCCAACAACGTAATGTTTCCCTCCCCACGCTTAATACCCAGATTTAAACTTTTCTGGGGCAGCTCCCCTGTTTGGTAGAACACCCTCTACAAATGGGGTATTGCACATAAAACAAACATCAGAGTCACATGTAGAAAATATTGCCCTTGTCCAGTGTGCGGCGACAGGGGAGCTTTGAGAGCTCCTGGCAGCTTTTTCCATAGGTTTAGAATCTCTTCTCTTTCACTGTGTTGGGCTGAGAATACGGGCCCTGCTTTGAGCTGCTGGATTCTCTTCCTTTCTCTGCTTAGCTCCCCAATTCTTCTCTGGCTCATAGCTGCTTCTCTGTGTATCCCCGGTCCATTATTCATGACATGTCTTCATCAGCTTCTGCTTTGCTTAGTCTGTGTTCCCATGGGCAGCTTGCCATTCTCCATCTGCTAACTCACTGGGAGTCTAAAACCTCTGACACGCCTGCATTCTCCCATAGCAAGGAGAAGCATGTGCCTGTAGAGGAACTTGGGTTGAATACCAAGACAATGCACAAGTTACAAGCCAATAAGTGGGTGTAAAGCCAAAACCTGGTGTAATTTATATGCCAAGGGGCCAGAAATAAGCATAAGTCTGCCTCTTGCTCCACTTTACTCATCACTTTGGAGTCTGGCCCTTTGGGCAGTATTTTCAGGAGCTGAATGGATATAGGCCTGGTCTACACTAGAAAATTCAGTCAGTTTAACTGTCAGGCAAGAGTGTGAAAAATCCACACCCTTGAGCAATGTAGTTAAACCAACCTGAGCCCCAGTATAGAAGGCACTAGGTCAACAGAAGATTTCTTCCATCAAGCTATCTACCACCTCTCAGGGAGGTGGATTAACTACACTGACGGGAGAATTCCTGCTGTCAGCCTAGGTAGTGTCTATACTGAAGCTCTGCAGCTGTGCTGCGGTAGCGTTTTATGTGTAGACAAGCTCTAGGAGCACAAGTCCTCCTGAAAGTCAATGGGACTTGTGGTCCTAAATCATGTAGACTCTTTTCAAAATACCACTTGCCTAGTGTCCCTGTGAAATGATGGACAGGCTGGATACTTCCAGAGGTCACTTTGTGTATTTAACCTTTTGACTTGTTAACTCCATGCTGCAGGATGCATTTGGACTCCCGTTGATTAAAGCTCATTCCATAGCCCTTCACCTTCCCTCTTCGTCTCTCTTTCTAAGCATAAACGGACTCTGTTTTCTCTGCGCTGAAGCAGTCTCTCCATGCCTCACTCACTGGCAGAAGCAGCTAGAGAACTCGGATTCGATGTGTCCTTCCTCAGCCTCAGCAAAACCTCATAGTGCTGTGGTGAATCAAGGAGAACAGTTAAGGTCCCAGCTGTGGGGGGCAGTTAGATTTACTGGGCACCCTTTGCTAGCTGGACTCTGTACCAAATTTAAGATGGTAATTAAAAAGGGGCTCCGTACCTGCAAGGGATGATATGGAGGAAAAGTGGTGGTGGAAACATTCCTCACAGGAGGAACTGGGAGGCCAACGGTGGGTTGGGATGCTGAGAGAAGCTCTTCTACTCAATGTTCTGATCTACCCAGTTCCAGTGGCCCTTCCTCATTGACATCTCATCAGAATTGAGCGTGTTTTCACTTTGGACTGGGAGGGGGTTGGCCCTTCATGGAGCCAGCCAAGCTTCTGCTTCTGCTTTCTGAATTTCACTGACGTCAGAGGCTGAGCAGCTGGCGCTCCGGGCAAAGTCAACGCTTCTGAAAGTTGGGCCCTAAGTGAATCAGCTGCTACCATATTCAGCCTGCAAAGGCATTCCTATCTCCTTCAGTGAGCAAACTGTGCTGGGAGCTATACGATATCCGCTGAAAGTCTAGGTCCACACCTCGATGTTTTGCCAGGGTTAATTCAAGTGCTTAGTAGCTCAGTAGCCCATCTGGTGTGGTTTTCATGTGTCTGAGGAACAGGCTGACCTCACAGTGCACACACCTATCCCCTGCAGCCAGTGCGTGGAAACTGCCTTCTCCTTTGCTCAGTCAGCACTGCTTAGGCTCTCCTGCTCTCTCTGAAGGCTGGTAGTCAGTCCCATTTGGCTGAGGAAACAGAGTCACAGAAAGCCTAGAGGACTCTTCCCAAAGCTCCAGAGGAAGCTTCAGGTTTCATGTAAACCCTGATGCGTTCGGGTTGGAGGGTGGAGGAGGGAGGCATTTGAAATGGAAAAGGAATGAAAGGGACTTGGGAGCTTTTGGCTCCAGTCCCACTAGCCAGTTACTAGATGGTGCTTCTCCCCTGATTCTGTGTCCTCTCTGGGTAAGCTATGGTGCCACCATTTCCACTCCACTCAGCCTAACGCCTGGACTGTTGGAACTCCTCCAGCGGGTGCATAGTATACAGTCCTGTTATCTCACATAGACTGGAGTGACTTCTACACCCTTCCTGCTGCGCCCTAGCTGTGCCAATCAGCTGTGGGAAGGGGCGGTGCTGGAGACCCCACCTCTGCTCTACCTGTGAAGCGGGAGGTCCATGACCAGAAGTCTTGATTCCCTTCATTCAGAGGGGACCAAAGAGCAGACCAGAGCACTCCATAGAATTCTAATGGCCTGGCCTGCAGCTGCCCTCATCTTTGGTTGGGAGGTGCCACCCATGGAGACTGCCTGTCCCTGCCTGACAGGATTCTGCTGGGATCAAGGTGGAGCATGGTCTTCCTGGACTTGCAGCATCCAAACCTCCCCTCGTGCTAGGTGAAGTGCCTCTGCTAAACCAGCTGGGCGAGTTACCAATCTGGCCCGTGGGCAGGGGGCGTCTGGACAATCCCTGCCCCAGCTGTGGGGACAGGCCTCCCTGTAAAGGAGGAGCATAAACTGAGCCTTTAGCACCATGTGAATTCATGTGCAATCGGGTTAATGGCATTTGGCATAGAGAGACTTTGTAGCCTTGAGATGAAAATGTGGGATGAGGGATGTGGACCTCCATTAGCGACTCTGTTGAGGAGACTCAAGCTTTGATGTCAGGCCCAGACAGTATGTGGCAGCCTGACTCTCCCCTTCCCTGAAGAGCAGTAAGGGAGGGGGCTGGAATATGAGACATTTAAACCTGACTGCTTTTTTAAAGAGATGGTTTGTGCTTTAATCATCTAACAGCTGCAGCGGCCAGGGTCCTAGATGAAGAGGTCTGCTGAGAGGCTCCCCCAATGTGTTCAGCCACAGGCCAGTCCAGAACAGGGAGTCTGGCTTCCACCTGTCCACGGGAATGCAGGGCAAGGTTCTCATTTAAGTTACAGTCCCTTTACCCCATGCTGGCACCTTAAAGAAGATGTAAATGTGATTTACTCCTACTTTAAAGCCAGAGCAGAGTGGTGTAAAGGGGGCTAGTGTAAATGGGGACCTGGGCCATAGGGTTTGCCCTCCAGATGACAACAATCTCCCATCTTATCAGCCACTGCCAATGACAGGATTCCAGACACCTGAGGCTTTGGATAAAGGGGAACACCCCCCCGGGGATCCTCCCCACCCAGATTCTCACAAATTGATACACTTAGCCAGATGGACAATGCTGTACCTTTCTGGCAGTGGAGAGGAAAATCCTTCTTGGCCCTTACAACAATCAGCTTTTTCCCTGAAGTACGGAATCTGATTCTCCTTCTCTTCCCAACCACGGCAGGATAATGACCTGAACCCCTGCACAGTGAAATCCTCCAGAGCGATTATCCCCTCCAAAGTATTTCCTTTTATTCTAAACTGGGCAGCCGCTGAGCTTGCTTGTGCTCAGCCTGGTAGTAGAGAAGCTTGACTGATGCTCAGTGTGCATCTCCAATCTGGATCTAGCCCATAAACTAGGCTCACTTACCTGTTGGGAGATGAAGGCAATTTGCACGGAGGATCTGTACCTCAGCCTGATGCTGAAGACACTACTACGCTAGAGGTGTGGAGACCCACTTCAACTGAAATTAGGAGCAGAAATACATCTATGAAAGAAGTGGGTGTGCAGCTGAAGGGCTGAGGCGTGTTTGGGCTCCTCTTCCTACCCGTGAAGGTTATCCCTGCCTGCTCTGACGGGCATCCTATAAAAAGTAGGAACAGTAGGCTAGAAACAAAGCTAAGCCTTTCCAAGAACGGAGAATTCTTAATGGTTTGAACCAGAGAGCAGTGACAGAAATACTGTGTTCTAGCCCTGGCCCTGGCAATGACTTGATATGAGACCTTGGGAAAATCAGTTAACTTCTCTGTGCCTCAGTCTGTCCATCTATAAAATGAGTCCAATGCATCTTCCCTACCTCCTTGGCAGGTGCTGCTGAGCTTTACTGCTCATAAAGCAATTTGAGATCCTCCAATGAAAAGGAGAGTAGTCGTGTTTATGGATTGCCTCTCTCCAGGGCCAGCGCTATCATTTAGGCAGCCTAGGCAATTGCCTAGGGCGCCAGGATTATTCAGGGGGTGGTATTTTCTGGGGGTGGGGGAGGGGGGGCGGCAGGTGGCTCTAGTTGACCTGCCACAGGGCATGCCTGCTGAGGGTCTGCTGGTCCGTGGCTCCGGTGGAGCTGCCGCAGTCACTCCGTAGGAATGACTGTGGCAGCTCCATCGGAGCCACGGGATCAGCGCGGGGGACGGCAAATGGCCGTGTGCGTAGAGCACGAGAAACCCTAGCGCTGGTCCTGCCTCTCTCTTCCCCCCGTCCCCACCCGGCCTGCGATGTGACTATGTCATGTTTAATACAAAAGGGACAGGCAGCGCTAGAGCAATAGATATTTATTTTTAGAGGAAGATTTTAGAAAGAACAGTCTTATTCCTCTTGTTTTGCATGCTCAAACCTGCTGCCGATAGCATGAGAATGTTAGCGAAGCAGTCACGTGTTCAACAGGGCTTACTTCCCCCAGTTGGCTTGGCATGTACTGAGGAATATTCAGCCAGGCAGGTAATCCAGTTGCTCTGGAATGCTCTGGGTGGGACAGTGGGTCCACTCAGAATAGGAGCTGCTCCAGCACCCAATTTGTAGGATCAGAAGGGTCTGAATTGGATTGGGTACCAATCAAGAGGGCATGCAGTCATTTGGCTTACTCTGTTGTTTGGGTTTAGACTATCTTGCTGCAATTGATGAAGCAAAAGGCCTCTTACTTTGAGGCACTACAGTCTGCAAATGGCTCTTTGTGATTCAGAAACTTTCTTTGCCTCCCCCTCCAGCACTAAGTCCTTTTCCCTTGCTCGTTACAAAAATAATTAACAAACCAAACTCAAAAGGTGAAATGACTGAAATGAATTCTCTTCTTTTCTCCTTGTTTCTCTTTTTGCAGAACTGAAGACTATATGAAGTTATCCCTAGCCTCCTCCTAAAGGCTTTTCCCTTGGCATCTTAAAGGCTTGAGAGAAATACCAAAACCAACCAAACACACAAACAAATGAAAAAACAATAAACCCTCAAAACTCGGGACTTTCTCCTTGGCTGAAGTTGAGGTCTTCAAAATAACTCCTTGTGGTATCAAGGTTAAGGAGAATCTCGTGCGTGCGTCCCTGGGCACAACCAGGCTAGAGCCGTGACTGGAGTTGTGTTTGGGGGGGTTCAAGACCTAATATGGGACTGAGACCCCCCAAACAGAACCCAGAGTGAACACCAGAAATTCAGTGAGTCTATTGAGTTGTGTTAATTACACTCTGTCTGCCCTTTCCTGACACCTGTATTGTTCCTTTAGAGGAAATGGGCAAAATCCAGATGTTATCTTAGATCCACCCAGATGTTATACCCGAGTATCCAACCCATTTCTTCCGGGGACCAAACTCATCCTTTAGCTTTGAAAATTACAGCTGGAGATTTAAAACATTGTTTAGCATTGGAGGTGAGGGGTGCGGAAGAGGGTTTGATAGACTATCACTGGATTGACTTAATCTTGCTCTGTAATCGTTTCAGCAGAGAGCTGATCCTTTAGTTTAGGTAGAGGGAAGACCTAAGAATCGAGATTGGTTTGTCTTGTAGCTCTGCTGTTTGTGGTGACTTCCTGTTTAGGATTCCAAGCTTTGTTAACAACTGGTAGTGCCTGGATTTACTTTTCCCTGCTCCAGTTCCCGACAGGGACAGGGTGGAGGAGGTAGCCCTGAAATTGAGGGCTCCTTCTGGATTATGATGAGTTTCTGGGGGTGCCAACTGCATTTCCCATTCCCTTCTCCACACCACCTTGCTGTTCTAATGCTCCCTTCTCTTTCCCATTCCTTTTTGTCACTGTTGCTGGCCTGCCTGCTTTGCTCAAGATTCAGCTCCTCTTCTGAGATTTGTCATGTACAGGAGATGAGCTCTGATGGGCATCAGCACCCGCTTCATTGAGATCTAACTTCAAATAGGGTCAGGTTGGTTTGCAGGAAGTCCTTCCATGGGAAGAGGGTTTTAAGTCCTCTGCTAATATCACTTCCTGTCCTGCAGCATTACAGCGTAGTTGGAATCTGTCCTCCAAGCTTCCCTTCATTTTTGTGGAGAGGCCGCCTCTTAGCTAAAGCTTCAAACATATCAAAAACCAGGCTGCTTTGTTTTATTCCCACACAGACAATACTTGAAACTATTTACTCGGTCGTTCTTTGCAGCGCCTGGGTTTGGAGAATGTTTGTCTGTAAAAAGGGCTTATTTCACAAATGGCCAGAGGCTTCAGCTTTAAGGAAGCTGCCCCTTCCAACCCGGTAACTGCTAGCACATTAAATGGATTGCTTATGAATCCTAGACACACAAGGCCGCTCTGCTTCAAGGTACTCAACATGACTGGCCATTCTGTCTCCAATTCGTGCTGGCTGGCAGATTTGACGTTCCAAGCGTGTGACTATGCAAAGAATGCCTTATATACAGATATTTTTAAGTTATATGGCAAAATGTACATCAAGCAAGCAAAGTCTATAGCCAAGCCCAGATTTTGCAAGTGGCAGCGAGTTAAGCTATTTCTTTAACAACAAAAAAGGCTGTCTAGGTATTTTTTAACTTTTTTTTTTTCATCCAAAGGTGGCTCGTACACAGGACTGTAATTCTAGTGGCTTGAAACTGTAAATTGCCTTTGTTCAGTTCAATAAATCTTTGAATAGTTTATTTGGATGGGCATTGTGTTGTTTTTACCTTTTTTGCTTTTTTCCCCCCTACTTCTCTCTTCCACAGAACTTGTCTAGTGGTGATTTATAGTATTACAGCTGGATCACATATTTCACTGCTTTTGCTGCCTTAGCAGGGAATTCTTATTCATGTGAAAATACCCAATAAGGACTTGTCGTACAGAATGTGGAGGAAGACATTGTCCTTGCTGCAGCAAAATAATCATGGTGCTTTTATAGGGTGTTACTACTGTGGAAAGCAACAGAGCAATTGTAAAGTCTTACTCAGCAGATTTGCTTCCTATATGTGCCCAGAGCCAGGACTTTAGTGACAGAAGGCCAGACAGTGATGTCACTCTGCGAATAAGGGTATCTTACTACACACGCAGTCCCATTGACTTCAGTGGGAGCAGAGTTAGGACAACACTGTTAAAAATTACACCCTGAAACATTTTGATTTTACTTCTGTTGGAGCTAGGCAAAGTCAATGGAGCTGGGAGAGATGAGCTGGACTCTATTTTTGCTCCTTCACCATCCATAGTATTCATGAAGTTCCAATTGCAGAATCTTTGGCCAAGATTTTTAAATGTGACAAGTTTATTTTGGGACCCTCCATTTTTGCCACGCCGAGACCTTGTAAAGCAGGGGTTCTCAAACTGGGGGTCAGGACCCCTGAGGGGGTCGTGAGGTTATTATATGGAAGGTTTGCGAGCTGTCACCCTCCACCCCAAACCTCACTTTGCCTCCAGCATTTATAATGGTGTTAAATATATTTTAAAAGTGTTTTTAATTTATAAGGTGGGTGGCACTCAGAGGCTTGCTGTGTGAAAGGGGTCACCTGTATAGAAGTTTTGAGAACCACTGCTGCATGGGGACCTAATTTTCAGAAAGTGGATGCTCAGCACTTTCTGAAAATCAGGTCCATTTGCAGGGTCTCAAGTTAGGTGTCTCAAATCATTAATTACTTTTGAAAATCTTGAGTTGGAATTTTCAAAGGGCTAAGGGAATAAGGAGCCCAAATACCATTGATTTTCAGCAAGAGTTCAACTGTTTTGAAAATCCCAGCCTTAGCCTATTTTGTAAGTGATGAGTGAAATCCAAGTGCATTGATATTGGGTTGAAACAAAAACAAAACAAATAAACAAAACATGTTGAGACTTTTCTGTGACCACACTAGAAAAAAAGTGTTTGGTCACTGAAAGCTGCAATTGTGTTTAGACTTTTTCTCAATCTATTAAGGTTCTTGGAACAATAAGGAAGAGAACCAGAACTAGTTTTTATTCCCAGCTGAAATAAACTTCAAAGATGCCTGTGTAAGGAGAAGAACACATACTGGTTTTCTCCAGACTAGATAGGAGATATGCCCCCTGGAATCCAATTAAGTTCTGAAATAAAATATAAAGATCTGTAACTGCTCTGCCTCCCTTCCTTTTTCCTATTCTGAAAAGGTTAGTGTAATGTGTTCTCATGCAAGTGAGTAAAGTATATAAGAGATAATGGGATTCTTGAGGGTTATAGACTTGAGATGCCATTGGTTCAGTAGGGGTATAATGACCGCTCCAAGCCACGGCTGTAGAGAGAAGCTTTCATTTCATAACAAAATGATCCTAGCTCATTAACAGGATATATATATATAGTTTTTAAATGCTACACCCACATGCATTTTGATTGTAGAACAAAGTAATTGGCACAATAACTGCTGCTGTTTGCTAAGCTCTGCTTTTTCAGAGTTCTGTTTCCCCTGCAATGTTAAAGCAGGGTGAGAAATGCAGCTCACTTGTCACCACTTCTGATCGGTATTCGTGTTTATCAGTAGATGTAAGGAATACGCATAACCCTTCCAGTTCCAGGTTGTGCTTTACAGACTGAAAGCGCCTCCATTCACCTGTGACTGTGGCCCATCTCCTACCATTGATTTTGTTTTTTAATGCAAAATTCCCAATGGGATTGCTGTTGATGGATCAGTGCTGTGCTCTTTTGTTTCACATGCAAATTGAACCTGTTTCTGTCTTCTCTAGGGAGAGCAGGGAGGTGAGGGAATATTTTTTTTATTGGTGAAAGAAACAAGCTTTCAAGCTACACAGAGCTTTTCAGGTCTTTTGTCTGCTCTACGCACTTATACCACTCCCATTGCCACAACTTCTAAGCAGCTTCTCCCTTAAGTCTATTCCTAAAACTGTGATTTCACTACCAAAAAAGGTGTATTTCTACATCAAGGTAACTAACTCAAGGTAACTATCTAGATGTAAAATCCTAGTGGAGACAAAACACAGATACATTTTAATTCCTTGTATCTAGTTGAGGTTAACCCCAGGTTCGGAGGGGAAGGGGAGGTGTTATAGGATCGACCTCATCTAGCTATATTGACTCATCTCCAGTAGGATTTTACACTGATATTACTATCTTGATGTAAAATCACATCTTTTAGTGCAGTGAAGCCATAGCTTAACGCCGGCTGAGTTCTGATCTTCCATCTTCCTGTGCTTGTGAGATTGCCACTTGTAATATCTGTTTCCCAGCACAACCTGCAGAGACTCATTCCATGGTGGTATCGTCACCATGGAGTGAAACAAAATTCTCATGCTTTCATTTGTTAGCGAAAACTCTTGCTGCAAACTCACCCTTTGTCTGTCTTGGCTGCAGAAAAGAGTCGCTAGAGTTTATTACCAGGGCCAGGTGCCAGAATATCTGGCAGGTAAGGAAGGCACTTGTCAGGATAGGTTTGGCAACTGAAATGAGAATGAGATTCTACTACTATAGATAGGAAGGCTGGCTGTGCCAGAAGCAGAGAATCCTGGGAAGGTGGGTTTTGGGACGACAGAGAGTGAAGGCCAGTCTTCCACCCACTGTCAGCAGCCTACTCCAGGGAGCAGTGATGCTGGCGGGGGGGGGGGGCGGTGTTTGAATATGTGCGGACAGTACCAGTTCTGCATTTCTGACCTGCTGTGGGTCGACGGACTCTGTTCTCATGGGGGATGGAAGGGTAGTAAGAGCTTTGAGATTTAGATAATAATAGCAAAGCCTTGTTTCGCCCTTGTTACAGTCATAACACCATGGCTCCTTTAGTTCTTATAATCCTAGGCAGGAGAGCCAAGGACTGCGTGTAATAGGTGGGGAATTTGCTGCACTCTCAGGGAGACTTGCAGTGAGACCAGATCAGTCCTGTAACCAATCCGAGCTAGTAATGAAACAGTACCCTCTCCTCCTTCCCACTACCAAAAATTAGGAGTACGTATAACAGACTATGTCCATGTGCTAGGTCCAGGGCCAACTCCTGATGCCCATTACTCAACACTGAAAAAAAAACTAGTAAACCCCAATGCAAGACTGACTTCTCTCTCTGATCACTCATTTCCCAGTAGCAGACTAATGGTTTGTGTACACTTGAAAGTTAATTTGGATTAAGGTAATATTTAAAGTGCAATAACTATTCTAGCATAACTCCATATGTGGACACTTATTCCAGAATACGAGCATCTGCAGACAAGCCCTAAGAAAGCTCAAAATAAGGGGGTATGTCTTGGAATAAAGCTGGAATAAAGAGTTGGATTTTGTGTGTGTGAGAGAGAGAGAGAGAAGTGGGTATTAAGGGTCAAATCCTGCTCATTTTATACGTGCAGGTTTGCTGAAGTCAGCAGGACTCGTAAGGTGAGCGTCCTATCTCATTTGACTCCATCAGTGCCTCTTGGAGAGTGGCTATTTCTCCTTTTATTTTTCTTCTTGACAGGGTTCAGAGAGAGCAGCTGACTGCCATCTTCAGGCTCATGAAGGAAAACAGTGAGACATTTGGAGAGATGTCTGAAGGAGACATGAAGGAGCAGCTTAAACTTTATGATATGTAGGCTCACAGCCACTACAGTCTGTGGCCTGCCTACTGCCTCAGCCCTTGTCATTCAAGACACTGGAGACTGTAGTGCTATAAAACTGTCACTAAATGTATAATCAGTTTCATATTTTGGATGGTTTGCAAAAATGTATAGGCCTCTGAAATATTTCAAAGACTTGTAATTTCTATCCCTTTTTACTGGTTTTCCTAAAGGAGCTATTGCTGTATTTTCATCTCATGCAGAGATATTTCAGCTCTTTCTGGCCAGGTAGTAAGAGCCAGACCGTGCAGCATGGTGAAATTTTTACCTGCATTCTGACTATGCTTTGTAAGTAAGTATTTCTTCACTCTGATCCTCTATCATCTTGGTGTCTAAAGGAATCAGAATAAAATAAAACAGCAGCTGCTGCACATGCTAACATGGATAAAATGGGAGGTTACCCTCTTAGGGTATATCTGCACTGCAGCTGAGAGTGTGCTTCCCAGTGTGCATGGACAAACACACACTAGCCTGAGACATGGTGGTACAGGAAGTAGCTTGGGCTAGCCACACAAGTACAATCAACTCCCTGTGTACACACCTGGGCAGCTAGACTAAGCCACTGCCCAGGCCAGCACAGCCACACTGCTATTCCTGCTGCATTAATTCAAGCAGAGCTAGCATATATCTGTCTTCCCAGAGTGGAGAATATGCTCCCAAATGCAACATATACACTTAGTCAGGATCATCCCTATCGATTATTCAAACAGTATGGGGCTGATGTCAGATGATTCACCAAGTTTTTTGGCTGGAAACCAGTGATTCTGAAGGAGAATAAAGCTACCAGGCACAGTATGTGAATAACTTCTGTAAGAGCATTTTTGCGGTCACCCAGACCAAGTATCTCCTTATGGGTATATATACTGCATCTATAATCACCATTGAAACCTACATGGAACAGAATGTTCAGTCAAACTATGTTTCATGCAAATAACTTTTCCATTCCAGTCTGGGAAATTTTATTCCGTCCCCCACCCCAATATTGCTGCTCCATAAGAGTGTGGGGCAACTGCTGTTTTACTCATCACATAATGCAGCAGCAGAAAATGCCACATCCATTAGAATTTTTGAGTGGAAGCAAGACAGTGGCCATCTTTGAAAATGATCTTTGGTCAGAAGCAAGATGATGGGAAGCACAGTGAGAAACTGATTTACATCTATGTTATAGTCCTTTGTGAGAGAGAGTGAGAGAGAGCAGGTTTTAGATTTAGTTAAGGTAGGTTGTAGTTGTAGGTGGAGGATGGGTGTCAGATCAGGTGATGAAGCTAATGGTGGAGGAGACAGGGAAGAATATCCAAAGTTTGGGAATACTGTTCCTTGGATGAAAAATGTGCTTGTAATGTAATATTCAGTGTGGATCCTAAACATGGTCCTGGGCCCCATATAAGGAATAGAGCACACTTCAAGAACACACATAAAATGGGGTATTCGGTCCTGCTCCTGGGTGCCCAGCCATGCTCTGCCAAGAAAGGAGAGCCACCAACATAGATGCCAGCAGGCAAGAACACATGTTGCAGATTGTAAGGTCTTTGTGGAAGAAACTGTATTTGTTCTGTGTTTGTGCAGCCCCTAGCACAATGGGGCCTGGTCCATGATTCAAGCTCCCAGGTGCTATCATAATAGAAATAATAACAATTAATAAAGGGGCATCAGCATCAAGAGGGGCTGAATTAGACATTTCTCTCACACTCTGGTTCCCAATCCCATTGTTTATTAAATAAGTAGCCAAATCTAATGCATTGGTACTTGGATTAGGAATCTGTTTCAGTTTCTCGTATCTTTACGGGCACGTCCCTTCCTCCTCCAAACACTATCCTTTCAAAACAGGTCAAGATGGTTCTTGCTGATCCTCCTGAGTGCATAGGCTCTGCCCATCAGTCAGCCTGAAGAAATACCATGTAACTTCAAGCAGTTAACAAAATTCACTGGTAAACACACTGCCAAAAGATGCATTGAAATTATTAATAGGAATTACCATGCCCAATTTGGATTAAAATGTTTGTGGGAAAATCCATTTCATGGAAGCTCTGTGAATTCACAAAAAAAGGGCATGTTTGAAATGTGTTTTATTTCATTATAAGTATTTTGAACAGCTCTGGCCAGACATTGGCACTTTTAGTTTATCAAGAAAATTGTAGTGCATTCCATATATTTGGTATGCACCAGTTTCTCTCTTATTTTACAAAATCTTTTAAAGCCCTTGACATCAGGGGACATTTCCTAGTTTATGCCACTGTTGATGTCACCCAACATCCATTTAACT
Organism: Chelonoidis abingdonii; assembly: GCF_003597395.2. Taxonomy (NCBI): domain Eukaryota; kingdom Metazoa; phylum Chordata; order Testudines; family Testudinidae; genus Chelonoidis; species Chelonoidis abingdonii. The sequence continues at coordinate 16,168,964 of NC_133781.1, forward strand.
TCTTCCAGCCCCATTCTAAGGAATAATCGCTTTAAAAACAGATTTCTTTATACTAGCCCTTTTAAGTCTGAGAAACCATCTCACTGGCAGAACACTTCTTCCCCACGTATATTCCATAATACAATAACATATAACTTTTTTAAAACATCTTTCCAATTTTTTTCACTTGGGTGGAGGACTTGCCTGCAGGCATATTTACTACAAGATCATGCTGGCTTAACCATGAAATCATGGTTTAATTTGACTTTCATGTCTGAAAATCCTGTAGTTTCAGGATTATTCCTCTGGCTTTTTTTTTGTTTTTTTTTCTTTACATTTGGGTTGCTTCTACACAGATGGAATTCTGACAATCTCCTAACAATACACTATCCCTGATGAAGCAATGGTAGAAGCACCAGCGTAGCCCATCTGCTGGCACTTTAACCCTTGTCCTGTCTAACCCTGTTTAGAGGTAGTTGACATGGATGGTTAAAATTCCAGCAGTGGTTGTGTAATGGTGAAAGATTCTCAGAAATTTGCCAGAGCTAACAAGGCCCAAATTTAAAAAGAAATGAAGCCAATTAATCTACTATCTCCCTGAGCTACGCTAAGAGCATAATAGTTAATGGGACTGTGAGATTAGAACCTTTTGCTGTTTTAATGTTCAGTTTCTTAACGTGTGGGGAAAACAGTGTACTTTCTTAGAAAGCTTTAATAAAGATAAGCCTGTTGTACATCTATCTGATAGTAGTTTGTCTTGTAGAATAGAAACACAGAGTTCGAAAGTACAAAAACTTTGGGGAAATTCCCTTCTTTAATAAAGTGACTACAAGTTTCCTCTTCACTTCTGATCCATCAAAAGGGGCATGTCTGCACTGGGAATTTACCAGAATTACTATACCAGTATAATTATAGCACTATAGTTATACTGGTATAAAGACATTCTTATTAGGAATAACAAAATAGCCATTTTCTCCTAAGCTAAATAGAAAAAAAGGCCACTGTTCTACTGAATAAGTGTCTTCACAGGGAGCTAGACTGGTATAAATATAGCAGTATAATTATACCAGTATAGTAATGCTGGTAAATTTTCCTGTTTGGCAAGCCCTAAAATCCAGAGGTGGGAGTTCAAGGAATGGCAATTCCCACTTGACAGGCTGTGGATTCAGTATTACAGATTTTTTCTTTTTAAATCTACAGGCCGTATCTGTGTAAGCTATGACAGGCTAAAGGACACAGTTAATTTAAATATTAAAAGAACTAAGATTCCACTATAACAGCCACTTTGAAAAGTATGCCTCAATTCTTTTTGAACTCATTAAAAATTATATGGGGTTGTTGGTGTCACTAAGCATAACCCTAAGTAACTTAAAAAAAGTGGAAGGCAATAAGAATATGGAGTCTTCCTGTTTAGGCCTCTGGCGAGCAAAAGTCCTTCTACGTTTGAACTCTAATTGATCTAAAAGGCTGGTGGATGGGAAAGGCCAGGAGTAACAGCCATTATCAGTTGCAACAGTTCTAATTGGTCTAAAGCAGAAATAATGAGGCCTGTGCACCTTTAGCAGAAGGACAAGATAACTTGCAGAAGGAAAACTTACTAATGAGCTGCCGAGGCCAAGATTACTTAATGCACCTGCGCTTATGTAACTGCTACAGGGGCAGGAAGGGGGGGAAGAAAGAAAGAGAAAAAAAAACTTATAAAAGGGAAAAGCCGCTTGTATTAGTGGTGCTGGGTCTGGGCATGCTAAGTCTCCCAGCACGACTTTGAGATCTCAAATAAACTTGTGTTTTGCTTTTCCACCTCGGTGTGTTTATTGGCGCTAAGCACTCAGGGCACGGACCACTGTTGTTTGCCTCAGCAGCCTATCTGCCTACAACAGGGTTTTCAGCTCCCGTGTTGATGTTGATAAGGAGTTTTCAGCAAGGAAAAAACTGATTAGCTGATTTTATTTTATACTAAGACTGTATAAATTCTTTGCATCAGGAACCCTCCTTTATGTTTGTACAGCACCTAGCACAGTGGGAAGCTGATCCACAGCTGAGCCTCTGCCACTATATAAACGATGAATAACACCAACAGGTAGGAGAAACAAAACTGATTGTACACAGGACGCTGGCAAACACACAGATTAAACATGCAGCCTGCCAAAGAGCTGCAGTGAGACCCTGCCATTGGAACCCCCAGGTAAGACCCCATGTGGCGGCCATAAACTGGTCTGTCACCAGGACCCCGCCTGCGTTGCTGCCGTGGCAACACCGACCTGCGAGGCCCCTGGGCGCCCCGACTTCACACAGGCATGCATGGGTGGAGGATCGAAGGCACTCCGCATTCCCAACTGCACTGTGGCTTTGGTTTGAACTGTCCCTAGCAGGCTTCCGTAGTCAGCCCGCGCAGAAAGACAGCTAGACTAGCCCCTGAACCCAGTACAGCGCATGCGTAGTCGCAGAGCCGCTCCGGACGAAAATATGTCTTGCCTCAGGAAGCGGCTGCGAGAACCGTTACGCACCGCGCGTGAGCAGTTTGGGACGCCTACAGCGCGCTCTGCGCATGCGCTCACGCGCGGCTGGCGACCGATGCTCGCGCTTTGCGCATGCGTAACATCTGGATTCGTCCCGGATATTATCGCTCTAAACTCTTTCCCTGCGCGGATCCAGAGAATGCCCGGATGGAAGGGCACAACGTTGCCCCGTGCATTGTGCGCATGCGCAGTGTCACGATGGTGGGGCTGGATATGGGTAAGTGATAGCTGTGTAAATCCGAGCCAGGTCATTAGGCGGCTGGCCCCGCCCCGCGGCTAGTTCTCACCTTCTCTCCCTTCTCTCAGATTTCAGGGACTGGCAGCTGAGGCGGCGGTGGCAGCAGCGTCGTCAAGGTAACCAGATCTGGTGCCTGCCCCGCTACCTCTCAGCCTGGGCCCCGTTCCAGGGCCAGCAGCCGTGGCCGGTCGCTCGCGGGAAGAGAGCGGCCGGCTCTGGGCAGCGGGGATGGCAGCCGCGGGCACGGGCGGCAGCCGCGGCCAAGGTGAAAGCAGCCGGTGGGAGCGCGGCATCGGGCCCTAAGGCTAAGGCGGTTGGAGCGGCAGACCCCAAGGTGGCTGGCGGGAGCGTGGGGGCAGGGAGCGCGGTGGGCCCAGCAGTGACGGCGGCCTCAGGCGGGAGCGCAGCGGAGACGGCGGCGGCCTCAGGCACCTCGGCGAAGGTGGCTGGTGGGAGCGTGGCCAGGGAGGCCCCAGACCCCATGGTGAAGGTGGCTGGCGGGGGCGTGACCATGGTAGCCCCGGGCCTCACGGCAAAGGTGGACGCTGGGAGAGTGGGGGAGGAGTTGATGGTGGTGGGTTTGGGCCCTGACCGGAGCACAGCAGAGACGACAATGAAGGTGGCTGGTGGGACATTGACAGTGACAACGACAGCAGCAACCTCAGGCCCTATGGTGAAGGCGGCAGGTGGGAGCATAGTGACCTCAGGGCCTTCGGTGATGTCAGGGGCCTCAAGCTCCGGAGCGAGCTGCCCCGCAGTGAAGGTGACCAATGACATCATTCAGTCTCCCTCTTTTGGGTCACAAACGGCCACCCCACTGCCAAAACACAACAGTGGGATATCTGTATCTACAGTGGAGTCCAACAGCAGCAGCACATTGGCTTTCAAGGGTTCTGTGGTTTCAATGGCAGCCACAAAGAGGCACAACAAGGTCCCTGTGTATGGGACTCCAGCAGCCAAGCTCCTCAAATTGCCTGGGCCTGAGGACAGCCATGGTCCAGCCCTTTTGGAAGCCTTCAAGACTGTGGTAGCAGCTGGTGGGAGTGGCTGGCTGGACCCAGTGGCAGTGGCTGCAGTGAAAACAGAATTGGAAGTGGGCTGTTCCTCTGAGGAGGACCTTGGAAGCAGGAGCAGAGAGACAAGTGGCAAGAGCAGTGAGCCACAGCAACTCACCTGGATCCCCACCCTACTTGTGACAGAACGCAAGAGAAAGAAGAAGCCTATTAGTCAGGAACGCACAACCTTAGTGAACCTTGTACCATGCACTGAGGATAGGATAAAGGAGCCTAAGCCCAATCGCCTGGGATCAGAGGACCCAGAAGAGGCCTACAATATGGAGCCCCTGTTGTCATTTTTCCCACCAGATTCCCCCATCAGAAGCATGGTACCAGGTGAGTGGAGTGGGAGGGCTTCAGCCTATGGAGTTTTATAATGCACTCCGTGGCAACAGAAGATGTTAAATGTGGGTTCCAGGGTATGATGCTTTATCTTTAGAGGTAGTCTGAAGATCATTTGTGTATGTTTTCCTGCTTCTTTATGATGTATGGGAGGAAAAACCCTAAAAAGAGAGATACTTATAATGGTGCAGGAGAAGAAGAAGAAATGATTCTGTGATTTTCTGTAGATCCCTGTTTCCTCTGGAAGACTATGGGTGACTAGAAAAAATTAAGACTAGGACATTTGAGAAGCCAGGCAACAAAAACCATAATTAACTGAGAAGAGGTAGTGTTTTTTATTTATTTTTTATTCAGACTGTTTAATATTTCTCATTTTTGTTAACACTTTTTTTAACTCAAATATCTGAGAATTCATTAGGAGAAAATAAATCTTAAATTATGGACCGGGGGAACTCCAAGCTCACATCTGAGGCTTCCAAGGAATCCTCCAACAAAAGCAGGGAACACACGGCACACTGCTGACCTTCCTGCCCCACTCCCACTGCTACACCTTCTCCATTTCCACATTGGCATTTCAGTCTTCCTCTCTTCTTCTTCTTCTTTCTTTGGTAGTGACTCTTCTTTTTTGCTTACATAACTGGGGTACTTTGGTACTTTGCAGCCTCTAACATCACTGTGGAATTACTACCATAACAGCGAATGAGTGGCAGGGAAGATGTTGATCTGTAAGCAGTAACTAAATAACAGAAAATCTTAGGCAGTTTGCATTTGGAGGTGCAGGAAATGTAAACTATTAATTGTCAAAAGAAGTCATCCTGTGAGCTGGAGATTACTTGTATGCAGTGTCATTGTAGTGGTTTCGGTCCCCGGATATTAGAGACTCTCTCACCAACAGAAGTTGATCTAATAAAAGATATTACCTCACCCACCTTGCATCTCTGGAGGTTACTTGACTTTCAGTGAATGAAGCAATGTCAAGGAACTGTAGCAAGGAGTGCATTGCAGCTGATTCGGAATGAAAAGGTGGAGGTGAGTGAGACAAGCAAACACATCTAATGTCCTGTGGATTCTAATTTCACAACTAGGGGAATTTGAGCCCTCATCCTGATTGCTCTTTTGGAAAAATGTAATGTATTCGGAAATCATCTTAATGCTAAAACAAAATTATGTCTTTCCCCTTTTGATTTTTCAGTGTCTGTTGTTGTTTTCTTACCTGAGGTTGTGTGACTTAATCTTTCTGTAATGCTTGATTTCAATCAGGAAATGTGGGAATTGTAGGAAGTAGTGATGGAAGTCATCTGTTCAATCACTTAGTTTACACACCTGCTACCTGACTAGAGCAGGATTGTATGCTACAAGATTTTTTCCCAGTGCTGTCTATAGGTCTGAATATTCCAGTCGATGGCGTTTCCACTTTCTGGTGGCAACATATATTAGGCTGTGTAATAGGAAAGTACTTACTTGTATTCAGCCTACTTTTTTAAGCTTTGGTCCATTCTTTGGGGTTAGTTATTACTTGAATTCAGGTTATGGCCAGAGGCCTCAGTCAGGATTGGGTCCCTGTCCTGATTCATTCTGTACATACCCATGGAAGATGATCGCTTTCTTAAGTGTTCAGTCCCCATGCACTACTGTAAGTTATTTATCTTCCTCCTTAGTGTTTATATTCTTCACATATTTGAATTGCTGCTTCTTGATTGAGTACCTCTTGTTGTGACTGAGGAATGATATCTGTGGTTGGCTGGATTTTTCTTTTTTCTTTTCTTTTCTTTTTTTTTTTTTTTAATTCCATATGAGTTCTTCCCATTAAGGCTCTTTTTTCTTTTCTCCTTCATCTGTTTTTGACAACCTTTGCTGCTTCCGGGTTCTATGTCTCCTTCCCAAACTCTGCTCCCTTTCCTCTTTGTGCTCACATAACATCCATGTATCCAGTTGTCCCTCTTCCAATTCTTGCTTGTATTGTGGGCAGATTGGAACAGGAGTATTAATAGGCAGAGTGTGATTTGGGAGTGAGTGACTGGAATTAGCATGCACTCTTGCAATATGAGAATGCATGCAGGACAGCAGTCCTACTGATGGGATATGAGGAATTAATACAGAAAAATGGGAATGTTCTGTGAAAATCTTTGCTTAAACTTGGTCATGGCAAGAAAATCGGTTGAGTGACCCTTTATAGAGATTAACAGCCTGAACAAGAAGAATCATTGAGGCGGACCCTCTCCTCCCCCCATCCCAACCTCAAAAACAAATTGACAACATTGTGCATCTTGTATGGGAAAGACATATGTGACAGTAGGAATAGGATTTAATTAAAACTCTGAGCCTGTCAGTGAAGGATGTTTGTGGGGAGTTTGCTTTGAGCTATAAGGGAAGTAAGATGCAATTTAAAGTATAGATCTAAGGGAAAACAGCCTGCTCATCAGGGGGTTGGTTTTTACTCTTTCCTTTGTTATAGTTTGGTACTTGAAAAACTGTCACACTTCTTAGTTTGGTCTTTATAGTTTTTAGTCAGCAAGGACTGGTGTTCCTGGGGCGGTGGGATATAGACCTTATAGGGTCTGTAAAATGATTAACTGTATGGTATTTTATTTTTAGGTGGTGATAACTTTATGCAAGCTGAACCAAAGGAAATATGGATTTGCGGCCATTCTGTGATTTTGGTGACAAAGAGGAGGGCAAGCACTCACCCACATGGGCTGCAACTGGGTTTCCCAAGTTCGAGTGCCTTTTTGTATTGGCATGGCATACAGGCAATGCTGTGGGATCAGCTCTTGCCTCTTCTCCATGAAATTTATTATCTCAGGTCTTTTCCATCAATTATAGTAATTCACCTTGGGGAAAATGATCTTGTGCAACACACCAGTATGTCACTCATTGTCAAAATGAAAAATGACTTGGGCATCCTTAGAAGGGCCTTCCCTGATGCCCATATCATTTGGTCTTCACTGTTGCCAAGGCGTTTTTGGAAAGGAGCCGAAAAACCAGTGAGCATAGAAAAGGCACGGAAGGGGATTAACAGGGAAATGTTCCATTATTGCAGTGAAAATGGCATAACATTTTTGAGACATGATTTAATCACTTACGATAAGCCAAACATGTTCCTGCCTGATGTAGATGACCTGTCTGATGTAGGAGCTGATGTTTTTACAGCAGATTTAAAAGGGGCCCTACATTCCTGCCTGGGCTTTGGTAAAGGCTAATCTGCTTTTGTCTGGGGAAATGAATTTTTCAGGACTGTTCCATGACATCCCATCTGTGCACGGGAGTCTAGATTTTGGGGGGAAGGGAAGGAGATGGTCATACCAGTTTAAAGCAGCAAAGCTTTCACTTTCAACTGACAGGAAGGAGCATTTTGCAGTTGCGTCCGCATCCTGTTGTCTTTGGCAAGTTCTCAATGTGGCAAAAGTTAAGGTGGGTTTGGGTTGCCCACCCATGGAGTTTCATAGGTCTGTGCACAAAAGACTGTAGTAACTATGGAGTTACTGCCCCCTTTCCCTTGTGAAGAGGGGAGATTGAACAAATACATTAACTTGCTTATGAGGTTATGTTCATTGTGTTTAATTTTGTTCATTTTGATCCCTCATAGCAGTATTCTTGTAGACAATAAGATGTAATTCAGGATTAACAAGTGTCAAATGGCTTGTTTGCATGTTTCTAGCTTAAAATAGATGTGTGGAATAAACCTTTTGTTTGTTTGGTGTGTGTATATACATGCATGCACCATAACACATTTAAAATGTAAGTGTGCAGCATGATATGTTGTCTCTTATGCTTTGGCATAATAGACTATAATTGTTGGAAAGTTAGGGACATAAGCAGGCCTTTTGAGTGGAGCTGCAGATTTTTGCCTGGAGCTGGAGCACAGCTCCAAAGCCCTGGACATTAGGGCTCTTGACTAAACAGACTGTTTCCACACACCCAATAGCAATTGTATTCGTAGAAATGTAGGGCTAGAAGGGACCTCGAGGTCATCAAGTCCAGCCCTCTGTGCTGAGGCAGGACCATCCCTCTGTTTAAAAACTTTCAAGGATGCCAATTCCACAACCTCCCTTGGAAGTCTATTCAAGTGCTTAACTACCCTTCTAGTTAGAAAGTTTTTCCCGATAACCAATTTAAATTTCCCTTGGTGCAGATTAAGCCTATTACTTGTTGTCTTACCTTCAGCTGACGTCGAGAACAATTTAATCACTGTCGTCTTAACATCGGGGAGGACTGTTATCAGGTCCTCCCTAGTTCTCTTTTCTTAAGACTAAACATGCTTAGGGTCTCCTCTTCTCTTCCCTCCTCCCCACCCCACCCCACCGATCAGATTTTTCCAAACTTTTTGTCATTCTTGTTCTCCTTTGGACTCTTTCTAGTTTATCTATATCTTTCCTAAGTGTGACACCCAGAACTGATACTGTATTCCAGTTGAGGCCTCACTAATGCCAGACAGAGCAGGACAATTACCTCTGTTTTATATATGGCACTCCAGTTAATACACTACAGAATGACATTAGCCTCTTTCATAACTACATCACGCTGTTGACTCATATTCAGTTTGTGATCCACTACAATCCCCAGATCCTTTTCAGCAGTACTGTCACCTAGTCTGTCATTCACCGTTTTGTAGTTATGCATTTGATTTTTCCTTTCTAAATGTAGTACTTTGCACTTACCTTTACTGAATTTCATCTTGTTGATTTTAGACCTATTTTCTAATTTGTCAGTCGTTTAGGATTCTAGTCCTGCCCTCCTACATGCTTCCAAGCATGGTGTCAACTAGAAATTTTATAAGCATCTCTCCACAGCGTTATCCTTGTTGTTAATGAAAATAGTGAATAGTTCCAGACCTAGGACTGACTCCTGTGGGACCCCCTAGATTCATCCCTACCAGTTTGACAGCAAATCATTGATAACTACTCTTTGAGTATGGTCTTTCAATCAGTTGTATACTCACCTGATGATGATTTCAAATGGACCGCATTTACCTGTTTTACTTATGAGAATGTCATGTGGGTCTGTGTCAGAAGGCTTACTAAAAATCAAGGTATATCATGTCTACTTCTTCCTCTCATCCACTAGGCCAGTAACCCTGTCAAAGAAGGAAATTAGGTTGGTTTGGCATGATTTGCTATTTCTTATAACCCTACTATCTTGTAGGTATTTACAAATTGATTGGTTAATAATTTGTTCCAGAATCTTTCCATGCATGCAAGTTAGGCTGACTGGTCCTCTTTGTTCCCCTTTTTAAAGATAGGTACTATTTTTGCCCTTCTCCAGTCTTTGAGTTATTCACCCAGCATCCATGAATTCTCGAAGATACTTGCTTTTGGTTACGAGGTTGCTTCAGCTAGTTCCATAATACCATAGGATGAATTTCATCAGGACCTAACAACTTGAATATGTCTAACTTATCTAAATGTTCTTTAACCTGTTCTTCCCTATTTTGTCTTGCATTCCTTCCCCTTTGTTGTTAGTATTGTGACCCAGTACTCAACACCATTAACCTTTTTAGTAAAATCTGAAGTGAAATAGGCATTGAACACTCAGCCTTCCTGATGTCATCAGTCATTAGCTCTGCTTCCCTGCTAAGTAGAGGACCTACACTTTCTTTTGTCTTTCTCTTGCTCTTCATGGTTAATCCTGTGTTAACCCTAACAAGTACATAGGGCTTACAAGTATCCTCTATCCCACTCTCTCATTTGAGTCTAGCTTCCATCTAGTGTCTGACTAGTAACGGGACACTGATTCTGTAACCTTCTCTGGAATAGAAGGTTTGACAAAACTGGCTTCCTCACCATCAGTTGTTCTGCAACCTGTCCTCGAATAACACATTAATTTCTGGCTATACTCAAGAACTCTACCTTCCAGCGCACCACTGGCTTGGATGCTGACCTGCAAACAAGTCACTTACCTCTTTGTGCCCCTCATCTTTCATAGTCCCATTTCAATTTTACCCATTTACCTACCTCAAGGGGTATGTTAAATATATTAAGTGCTCAGTAGCTAGGGACTATAATTTTTTTTTGTATGTCTGTATAAGAACACATAATTAGTGGGAATTTTCTTATGAGGGTCCAGTGAGAAACATTCTCTTGTTTTGAGATCATTTATATGAATAGCGATCAAAGAGCTGACTGTTGAAATGTCATCTAATTCTTTCCCTGTGTTTGTATTAAGCCTACAAGTCATTGCTTAGAGGGATCAGAGTAACACTGTTGATAGTATGCTGGCCAAAGCATGTGTATATTTTCCTTATGAAGTGGCTTATACTGAGAGGTCATCAGACTGGGAATGGCAGTAAATCCATGACTTCCTGTCTTTGCATGGAAGTCTGGAATGGGGGTGAAAGGGAGTTGAAATACCATAAGCTTAATTCCCAGAAATGGGCAAGAAGAAAAGTTGTCCATGTTACCTGTGCATCTTTTGGAAGATTTGGGGTGGTCTAGGAGGTTTACAAAGCGCCTCTAAGGCAAGAATCTCCCAAGAGTGGAGAAGTTGGCTGATTACCTCTTTCAATTGGCGGTACATAGTTGTTGAGCATTTTTGTAGGTGGAACATATTTGTAGTGTGAACAACACTGTAACTTTTTATATTAATAAAGCTACAGTTTTTGTGTTCTCTTCAAAGCTGTGATATATCTGTATGGCTTGGTGAAGTGCCGACTGGTGTGTTAGCTTTCTGCAGAATAACAAAACCTTGCATGCGTTTTGCTTTGCATTGCAACCTGAAAGTTAACATGGAGGAAAGAGCTGTTCCCGTTGTGGAGGAATTTTAAGTAAAATTCATTACTACATCATAAAGATAAGCAACAAACCCTGGCATTCCTTTGGTCTTCAAGTAGGACTGACACATGCTTACAATTTTTTTTTCACCCCATTTGGTTTCTGTAATGGCATTCTATAATGCAAATCTTGATGTCTGTCAGTGACACCCAGAAATGATAATGCAATTAAAATTTAATTTGGCAAGCAACTTTTCATTTCATACTATAGAAAAACTACTTCAGACTAGTTCTGAGTAAAACTTTTAATATAGCAATTAAACTGCCAGGCTTTTCCCTATGTCTGTGCCCGTATTTCTATGAATAAGACTTCATAGGCCTAAATGTCAGTGCTCCATAGTAATTAATATGGTAGTAAAATAAATTTACATAGTATTTCTTTGTAAATGCTGTGGTAGCCTTTCACTTAGAGGCTGGTACAAGCTAATGTTTTTGATGGTTCTAGTCTTGGCTAGAACTCGCATGTGGTATTGAGATATTACAATTGTTTTGATATACATACGTGGAGAAATGGGGTTCTCAAGAAGTTAACCCTTTGTTCCTCTGCTCCTTTTTCAAACTAGCATGATCACACCATTCCCCTTAAAGGTTAGATCATTGGTAATAAATACTAATGAATTATGCTCCATTAGCTGTCAGGTGGCATTAACAAATTATTATTTTGTTTCCTTCTCTTTTGTCCCTCCCCAAAGGCCAAGTAGAGAATTTAAAAAAAAAAAAAAAAAATTGAGGGCAGTGTAATGTAAACAGAGTGTATCTTCATTTACTTTAATGGAGTTACTCCTGACTTGCACAGATTTGTAAGGGCAATCAGCCCTTATAGATGCTGTTAGGTCATATAGTTTGACCTTCTGCTGTGTCTAGGTGACAGTTCTGACATCTCAATAACATAATTGACCCTCTAGCACAGGGAACAAAGGCCAATGGTGGCTTCAACTTTCTGGCTCTGGTCTTTGCCCATGGTTATGTTGTCATTGGTTTAGGTGTATTTAACCTTTTAAATGGAACTTTCAGAATGGAAATACATTACATTTGATTGTTTAACAGAAGACTGATTCCCTAGAAATATTAGCTGCATACAAAACAAATGTGGGGAAAAGGACAGTGTTACTGGTTTAGGCCAGAATTTTCAAACTGGATGCCTAAATTTAGGTTCCTAAATAAGAGCCTTGCCCCCACTTTTTTGCTGTTGTAGAGCACTGAATCTTGTAAAATTACCTGTATTAATGAACTCTATGGAATTAATATTAGTCTTTAGTAAAATGCAGAAAGTGAGTTAGTTTCACAAGAAGAGGTAAGAAGTGGTATGCGAATAAAACTTAATTCTTTTGGTTTATACACAAGTCAAATAAGTTTGTGTTACTCTTATGAACAGCTGCATTTTTTTTTCTATTTATGAACAAGTCTGTCGTCTTACTGGTAAGATGCACTTTTCCATGGGTATATAGCATCAGTTTTTTCTCAAGTGCTTGCATTTACTTGGGAAAGTCTAGAATATAGTTTTTAATGTCTGAAATAATACTTAAACTTACACAGAGCTTTTATCTGTAGGTTTTGAAGTACTTTACGGAGATGGGTAAGTATCAATGTATAGAAAGAGAAGGGGAAACTGGAACATCTTTATTAGTGCATATATGTATATGCTGTATGTATCACTTCTGTTTGACTGTTGCTAACAATTTAATAGCTTGATCTTCAAAGACAATATGCAAAGAAATCTTATCCAGAGATTTGGTTTTGTTCCTATAGTCTGTTTTCCTGGAAACTACATAGGGAATCCAAGTTGTCCCATAGTCCTTGTCTATGGAACGATTACTTGTAGGATACTGAATATGGGTATGCCATGCCCTCGATGAGGACCTGTGACATTATCCAGGATACAATCTGGACAGATGGACAGCTGTGTCGCCTCAGATCTCCAACCTGGGGTGTCTTTCATGCTGGTGTTCCTGCGGTGAGCATAGAGGAATGGAGGAGAGAGGTAATTTGTGTTGTGTGTTTCTCTATTCTACCTTTCTCCTCTCCTTGAAGGTCATCTCCAGCGGGGTTCAGGGGGCAGCCAGTCTGTTTACACAGGGACCCCCAGCTGTTTTCTGTTGCTAATATGTACACTTCTCACACATTTCTTCCTGTGAAAGAATGGTTACTTAACTGGGTGATAATCCACTTGACTTTTTTGGCTTAAGCCACTCAGTTTAGTTGCTGGTTTGTCTTTTTTGTTTCTGAGGAACTGGTTAGTGCCTCCTTTCATAAACTTGGAGCATGTTACAGCGGTGTTATACAGTAGAATCTTATACTTCACCTACAGTGTTGATACACCTGTTTTACCAGGACAATAATGTCCAGCAGATTGAGTTGTCAAATAATACCTCACAAGGCATACTTTGTACAAAATATATCATGGTCATGTAAAAAGGATGGACAGAGGGGTACAGTCTGTCAGAGGGTCACTGCATGCATAGGACCCGATCTAAAGCCCATGGATGTTAGTGGAGTTTGACTTCAATGGGCTTTGGATCAGGCCCACAATCAGGTAAATCTGTTTATGAGATGGCCATTGGCTAAACTATCATCTCTTTTTCCTCTTATGTCAGTTTAGACTATACAGGAAAGCGCTTGGACTAACAGCTTTGGAAACAGACCTGTTCACAGAAAGCTGCATCTGGAGCAGTGCAAGATGTGCCATGCCATCCCCCCAGTGTATCTTGTTGGACGGCATACTGGAATGAGAACTGGACAGATGTCAACCAAGACAGCAGAGGGCTGCAACTTTGTTTTGATGTTCACAATTATAGAATGTACATATCCCTGACCTCATAATAACTGTGCTATACTATAAATCTGGAGTTAATCCGGACAGATTAAGGGGTAGACTCCTGCTGTGGTGATCTGCTAGGTGCAACAGAGGGAGTCCTGGGAGAACCATGCTTGACACTCTGATTCTCTCCCTCAATCCTGATGCAAATTAGAGTAACGCTTAGGCTATGGACTGCTGGAGTGTTACCCCTTAATATTCTCCCTTTCCCTGAAAGTGATGTTTCCTTTGCATTGGGGCTGCAAGGAGGGAGATACAGGAACTCTTTGCACATTGAAGATTCTCCCACATGGGGATTTGGCAGCAAGGGACTTGTGTGGATTTGCACTCCGCAAAGGCAGAGGTTAGGAGTAGAGAATCTGCCCCTAGAACTTGAAAGGATCCTAGTACAATCGTGCTGTCAGAGCTATGGCCTACTGGCCATAAGTTATATAAAACTATATGTTGAGGTAACTAGACAGTCCCAGCTTTCCTTATCGGTTTGATCAAATTACCGACAGTCAATCAGAACTTTGCCAATTAGAGGAGCTGGATCACTAGGTAAGAAATATTCGGAACAACATTTTAGCATTTTGTTTGGCTGCTCTATGAAATTAACCATTTAGAATTTGTCAAGCAATGAATGGAGATTGAGGTGATCAGGTTTGAACTGATATCTGCAAAATGCATTTTATCAGAATAAAATAGCCTAGGGCATAGGGAAAAGTTGTAATGAACTCAGGACATAAGCCTGCTCTTCCTTTTGCAGCTTTTTTTTTTTTTTTTTTATTTTAAAGGGAGAGTTCTTTTGGTAAAACCACCAGTGTTTGAAAGCCAGAATTAGAAAACGTGGAAGTGTGGGAATGCACATCTCTGGCCACTCAAGCAACCTTAACTCTGACCCTGTATCCTGCCAATCTTCCATTCTCTTCACCTGTTGTACTTAACGAGTAAGATGGAAAAGTTTTAATGCAGGGCTTTCAGATGAAGGTGGTTTTGATGAGGACTAAGTTCACAGCCAGTGGCTGCAGATGTCTTAAATCTGCTCCTGTTTGCTGAGCTGTGAAGTGCATGGGTTTGGTTTTGTACAAATGTATCCAATATGAAGGTGTGATCTACTTTTATTCTAGCTTTTGTAGTTCTAGGTACAGTAATTATGCATTTGTGCTAGGGGTCAAAGTAAGGCTCTCTTTGGGGTATTGGTTAATTTTCTGAATAGGATCCATTTCAGTGAAGAGATGCAGTAGTGCTCTCTGCTGGCATGTGGCTTTAAGAAAGCAGGAGCCATAGTAGATGTAGCCATATGGCTTTCTTTCAGTCCTCCTAGACTGGCATTTGAGTGCTCCACATGGGTTTCTTCCTGTAGGCCACACCACTGTGTTTGTTGCCTGCTGCCTTCCCTCCCACACTGTCATATTGTGCCAATCCGCATTTAAGGTAAAAGGAATGTGGATGGTATTTTGAATAACTTCCACTAAGACGTTCCTCAGAATTAATCAAAGGCAGCAGTTCATTACGATACAACAAGCTAAAACAATGAGGAGTTCCTAGCCAACCCATTTTGGAGTTATGATGAGCTAAAATTAAAGAAGTCAGATCACTTTTTTTTTTTTTAAATTTATTCTTTAAATCCTCATATCTCCTAAACACCATATCCCGTTTTACTCCTATTTTCCAGGGTCCTAAGATCCCGATCTAAAAAAAAAATTTCGCAGTCAAAATCAGATCACAGGTAAATTCACCATACTGGAGTAATTAGGGTTGTAGTATACTATAAGTTTTCAGTCAGTTACTTCACTCTAATTAGGTCTCTAATCAGTCCTTTTATTAGCAATCAACAAGATTAGGAAAGATGTAATCATTGCTCTAATTAACACCATTGGTAATCAGCATGCATTTTCTTATTGTCTATGTGTAGCTAGCAAGTTGCAAAAACAGCACTTCTTTTTCACCAGTATTAAGAGGTTATCATCAGTGCTAAAAGAATCCTTCATTGAAAAGGCAGAAGGAATGCACCAGGCTTGAAAGAACAAAAAAGCTTTTCAGATGCTGCAATGTTAAGGTTATAAAATTATCTGTCTAGTTTTTTAGAAGATTGTTGGTCACTGCGGGGTTTGAACATGGCAGTCCTGGGAAAAATATTAGGAGTGCTATTAATCTTTTGTTTTTATCAACTATCTGGATTTAGTTTCTTGCCTGAAAGATAAGATTTATATGCATTATGACTGATTCTGTGGATATGATCTCTTCTGTAAGTCCTCTAAATGTCAAATGGAGGAGCCAAGTTATTAGCTTGTGGGCACGTGCACATTTCCAAACTACATTTGTGGAAACAACACTGGACAATAGGAATCTACAACATTCAAGGTAAGTTCAAAAGAAAAGTGAATGCTTTTTTCTGGCAAATGTGTCATGTATCCCAAACTGTGAATCCCTGAGTGTTCCCCAAAAAGGAAGTGCTAAGGTTGTGGGTTGAACTGAACATGTAATGTAAGGCAGAATGTGGAGTTGCTGTTCAGATAAAAACATCCGGTGCAGAGAAAACAGATTAAATTGTGACAATTATAATGAAGTTGCCACAGCAGAAATTCAGGATGATTCTGGGGACTAGAATGTCGGTAAAGAGGAGACTCAAATGTACAGGAGAAGGTGGGAGGGTGCCACCAGGTTATCAGGTGTGATGAAAGGAATTGTTTGGGTATGGATAATGCAAGGGGTGACTAACAGAACTGTGGCCATCTGCTACAGACATTCAGAACAGGAAGACCGCAAGACCTAAGAATTGATGAGGTATTCTAACATCCTAGGTGTCTGTTGGGTATAGAGCAACAGCAAAAGATTCCAGAGTTCTGCAGGACAAAGCCATAGTGCAGAATGTAGAGTTTTCTAGCACACGAGAAGCAATCTGAACCCTGCTACTTTTTGAGGCAGGCAGTGCTTGAGACCATAAGATGAATGGGGAGTGGACACACAACACAATGGAACATAGGTTAGAAATACAGAAAATTAATATCACTTGAACACCAGCAATTTTGTTAGGCACTACTCTCAGGGCTGACTCCAGGCACCAGCACAGCAAGTGTGTGCGGGGGGCAGCATGCAGATCGCCGTGAGGGCAGCATTCAGGCTGCCTTCGGCGGCTTGCCTGCGGGAGGTCCGCCAGTCCCACGGCTTCAGCAGTAGGTACGCCGAAGGCACTGACCTGCAGACCTCCCACAGGCATGCCACCGAAAGCCACCCGACTGCCGTGCTTGGGGCAGCAAAATACATAGAGCCGCCCCTGACTACTCTAATGCAAATAATAGAGTCCCCAACTCAGATTGGGTTCCCATTTTACTATACACTAAAGGGAAAAGCTTTCAACAGAACTTAAGTCCCAAAAGAGACAGGCTTCTGGGAGCTGAAGTCTCAATGGAAATCAGTGGGACTTGAGCGTCTGTCACTTGCACTTTAAAAATTTTACCCCGTACAAACACACAGTAAAAAATAACCTGTATCCCAAAGAACTTAGTCTAGCTAAATATCCCTTGATGAACAACAATTACAAAATATGCAGAGGAAAAACAGGAATGTTGGAAGAGGCTTGGAAGTGATAATGAGCATCACTACAGATGAGGTTTTCCTAAAGCGATGTGAATGCCGGGGGGAAAAAAAAAAGGCCAGTGCAATTTGGGCTGTATATACAGAGACATATCAAGAAGCAGGAGGTGATATTCTCGTATACATCTCCAGTGCAGCTGCAACTGGAAATGGCCCTTTCACTTTTAGACAGCTCAGAACCAGCAAACTGGTTGGAGTTCAGAGAAGGACAATACAAATGATTACAGTGCTAGAGGTGTGACTTAGATGAAAAGGTAAATGTGTCTAGCTTTTACAAATGACAGCTAAAGGCAAGGTGATATAAGTTAATTATTTGAGATGAGTTTATATAATGTGATGCACAAGGATAGAACTATGCAGTTGAGAGGGAAGCTTGCAGAATTGTAGGAAAAAATTCTAGATTGTGAGAGACTTTTGGATTATGGATAGTTTTGTAAGGGAAGAGTTGGAAGCACTAGCACTTCAGACTAGGCGAGGCAAAGCACTGGAACATGTACTGTAGAGAATAATCGGAGATTGGCAAGGAGACCCCCTGGATATTCTAATAGGTCTTTTCTACCTTTACCTTCTATGCATTGATGTATTTAGGGACATGTGTTTGTGAAACTGGGGAAGAAAAGATAATTTGCTTTCATTTACTGTAGTCCAAAATGAAGTGTACTCAATCTTGTCTTCTGCACTTGGTTTTTGTACCCAAGCCCCTGTGCCAAATAGTCATGACAACACAAGTTTAACCTCTGAGAACTTTATAGTCTCTCACAAAATGAAGCCTGTTAAATAACTTGTCTCAAAGTCTAGTGGAAATTTAATGTTCATATCCACTATAGACTTAACATAGTAATTTTGTGAAAGCTATTTAATTAAGAAGCCTGATATTTACAGGGCCTCATTTCAGATGTGCTGAGGGTCCATAACACCACTAGAAATTGATGGGAGTTGTGGATGCGTGGAGTTACCGAAAACCAGGTGCATGTTGACGTAGAAATATTAAATACTTCCATTGAAAAACGGTCCTCTTAAGACTTATACCCAGGACTGTATCTATTTAATCATTGAATATCAGGGTTGGAAGAGACCTCAGAAGGTCATCTACACTCCAACCCCCTGCTTAAAGCAGGACCAATCCCAACTAACCCCTAAATGGCCTCAAGGATTGAGCTCATAACCCTGCGTTTAGCAGGCCAGTGCTCAAACCACTGAGCTATCTTTTCCAGAATAGTGGAGCCCACTTGGTTGTGTCTTTTAAGCATTCCCATAATGTAAATGCTACCCTTCCAGGTGAGAAGGATGGGTGCACACTAGAGACCATTGCAAGCTGGAAAAACTGGGAATAAGTATCCACAATTATAGGACATGAATTTTCGAACAGGTAAAATGGAATCCTGTCCTTTCCGTGTGCTTTTCTCCCCCCAGTAGTAGATTTGGAAAGCTGTGGTTCAACTGTTCTGTGGGTAGTTAAAGAAATAGAAGTATCATGTGTTTCAGATTTTGAATGCTCCCAGTCACTGGTACTTGTTAACTACCAAACTGTACTGAAAATGACAAACTAATAAAAGATAAATATCTTGTATTTAGTCCGTGTCTCCTTATTACCATTTCCAGAGAGGCGGGTAAACATAAAAACAATCCACGCTTTCTGTTGGCAGGAGCCTGCTGACTTTATTGGCTATGATTGTGTTTTTTATATAATAGACCAAACTACTGGGGACATTAGGAAGGGAAGAAGTGAAGAAGCCAATCATCTCCTCTTGTGGGGAAAGGGAACCCATAGGATCTCACTGCAGCCCCAAAACTGGCAGTGCTGACTGTGGGGGACGGGACATGTAGCAGGAGTACATGTTGATTTAACTCATGACCTTGGTAGCTTCTGTTTGCGAAATGCTTGTGAAGCCCTGACTGTAAAGTAAATCTGCTCCCCTCAACTCGCAGAGGAAAAACGCAAAAGGAGGAATGTAGTGGCAGTATCATCTGCCCTCCTTGAGGATGAATTCATCCCTATCCCCTAGGTGAGGGATCCCGGGCTGGTGCAGTGAGGTGTGAATTTGTCAATCTCTACTAGTGGTAGCAGTGATGGAAGATGTAGCTGCAGGAAGGCTCAGGCTTTTGTTTTAACCACTAGTTAAAAAATGCCTGAGATCTTTCTTCCACCATTGCTCAATGCTAGTGAAGAATTGTGGGTGAGGTGGCTAGTGTAGTCACAGCCATAGATTGACTGGCTGCCTGAGAAAGGTGGAAGAAATGGTTAAATTCCAGGTTATGTTCATGTTCTTATTGTCCTCTGGCTGGCTGTGGTTGAAAAACCAGTCTCTGCAAATATACAGCCACCTTGCTGAAATTGTAACACTTAAAATTCTGCTAGTGCTGTTTTTCCCCCATTATCTGTTTGATTAATAGCTATAAGAGTAATTGTGCCATTCCCACTAGGTCAGTGAGTACCTGAAACTAATGACTTCAAATTTTAATTTTGATATATGCTGCAACACCATGAGAGATGAGCAAGTAATGCACTGTTTTGTTTTGCATTGTGTTTTTTAAGCTGTTCAGTGGGGATAATGCAAAATGTCATTGGTCTGAAGATGGCAGCAGTGATATAGGGACATCCTTGTTAGAAGGCAATTCATGCATACGTGACTTGGAAAAGGATGGAAATAGGTAGCGTACATGCACTTTCCAGCAGGCAGTGAAATACAGCCAGGTGTTCTGCTACCTTTTTGTCACAGCTCAGCTGCGTCACCCTTTGAATTGGACCTTGCTGGCTACTGTAGAGAAATCAGAAACAATGCACTGGTAATGGCTTGTTAGTCCACTGGATGGTACTGTTGCTGTGTACACTCTTCATTATTATTTTTAATTCTGAAGGTTCCTGTACAGTTCAAAAAAGTTTGGGTTGGGTTTGTTTGTGTGTTTTGTGTTTTTGTTTTGTTTTTAATTCAAAGAGGTAAACTGGGAGTGGAGAGGAGAGAAGTGTGTGCAAACCTTTTCTATTTAAAATGTAGCTCACAACCTCCAACCCCACATGTTTTTTGATCCGCCTCTTAACCAAAATTCGTCAGAGCCTGTTGACTGGACTCTGATTAGTATACATGCAAACGGTAAGTAGTGCCCTAACCAGCTGCCCTCATCCAGCCTTTAAGTGATTATGCAGCAACATGATGTCCAGCTGGGGTTTCCTTTTTTTCTTAAGCTACTTGCAAATATTATTGTGCCTAAAAGGAAAGTAATGTGGTATAGCTCAAGATTAACAGGGAAGCTTTCCCCTCAAAAGTGAGCATTGCTCTGCTTTGGTGTGGATGTTTGCAGGATCAGTAAGGGGCAGTAGGTTAGCCTAGAATCATCCTAGAAAAGCTTGCTATGCATCATATTATTTTCTGTTTTGCAGCGGGAACCTTGCTTAGCCAGAGCCCAACACTTGAGTTTAGAGTGACCAGATGTCCCGATTTTATAGGGACAGTCCCGATTTTTGGGTCTTTTTCTTATATAGGCTCCCATTACCCCCATCCCGATTTTTCACATTTACTGTCTGGTCACCCTGCTTGAGTTTGGTGTTTGTTTTTGCCCCTGCAGTGTCAGACAGCCTCACTCGTGTGAAGTTAGGGCATCTGAAGATTGGTACATGTGACTGTTGTTCTAATGTCCTGGTAAAATCCTATTAATGTGACTTAATTCACTCCATCTTAATCCTTCCGTTTTTAGTATCTCCTAGAGCACTCTTCTTCTGAACAAATGCTGAAGTATTTTAGTAGGTTTCCTGCATCTGCAACTTGGAAGGTGGAGCTATTCAGCAGCGCACCGCAATGCTATCATGACTTATAGGAAAGGAAGCAAAAAATATATGTCCAGATGCAACTGTAGTGTGAGCCATTTCTGCTTCTCTAGCCCTATCTATTTCCCAGTTGCTGGAACTGGGCTGCTGATAATTAGCCAAACTGAAAATTGATCAGGATGTTAGTTTAAAAGAAAGATGCTCTGAGTCTGTGATGACAAGTGACAAAGGCCTTGGTTAAACAGCGCATCCTAAAGATGGTACTTGTAGCATAGTTTCTTCTGCCATCATGCTAGAGCATTGATTCTGTACTGACTCAAGGTGGAGTGCCACGTATTGCATCACCAGCACGCTTCTCTCAGCATGTTGGGTTTTTCTTCAAGGTCTCCCCTGCCAATATCAGCCAGACCTGAATCTATCTTATGAAGTCAGACGAAATAGTGAGTAGGTATGGCTGCAACAGATAACATGATTTGAAGGATAGCTCAGTGGTTTGAGCATTGGTCTGCTAAACCCAGGGTTGTGAGTTCAGTCCTTGAGGGGGTCATTTGGGGATCGGTCCTGCTTTGAGCAGGGGGTTGGACTAGATGATCTCATGAGGTCCCTTCCAGCCCTAATAATCTATGATTTCTATGTCCAGGATTTGATGATAGACTTCTACAAATGGGGATAGGGGTGCTGAGAGGTTGCTGCCTTTATTTATGTGGGGTAGTTCCTTACTCCAATGACTTCAATGACAGTAGTGGGGAATAAGGCCCTATTCAAGATGGAAAAAAGGGATCAGAATCTGTTCTTCTGCTTCAGTCTCTCACTTTGTGCTTAAGCCTCTCACTCAATGAAAAGTTCCATACTGGGATGTTTTAACACATAAATTCTAACTTTCTGCCTGTAACCTAAGCCAGAATCACCTGTAGCAGACAAATGTGTACTGAAAAATAAAATAAATCCTCCCTTTAATGTCAACAGGGTCTCTCTTTTTTTGAAAATGTCGCTTTTCAAATGGGAATAAATCTGGTGTTCCTGCATGTAATAACACTTTCAGCTACAGCCAGGACAGTTCTAGCAAAGAGGGAATGTCAAAACCCAGTAGTCCACAGTGATAGTTATAAGTTTCAGAAAGAGGGAATTGATGGATTTATTTTATGGAGATGAATGATGGAGGAGATGTTACATGTACAGGAAAGAGCAGGACTGCCTGTGAATACTTGATGTGCATGTGTTTTGCACTTTCTCATGAATGATGGAATGACTGGCTGGGCTTGTTTAAAGACGTAATAAATCTCTCTGCTCAGAGAAGGCTGTTTTCTGCAGGGTGAATGTGGGTTCCGGAAGCTGCTGAGACACGCTCCCTGTGGTGGTAAAATGGCTATGCAGTTAGGCCTGGTCTACACTATGCGTTTAAACCGAATTTAGCAGCGTTAAACCAATTTAATCCTACACCTGTCCACACAACGAAGCCTTTTATATCGATATAAAGGGCTGTTTAAACTGATTTCTGTACTCCTCCCCGACGAGGGGAGTAGCACTGAAATCGGTATTGCCATGTCAGATTAAGGTTAGTGTGGCCACAAATTGAAGGTATTGACCTCCAGGTGGTATCCCACAGTGCACCATTGTGACTGCTCTGGAAAGCAATCTGAACTCGGATGCACTGGCCAGGTAGACAGGAAAAGCCCCGCAAACTTTTGAATTTCATTTCCTGTTTGCCCAGCGTGGACCTTTGATCAGCACGGGTGGCGATGCAATCCCAAATCCAAAAAGAGCTCCAGCATAGACCGTATGGGGGATACTGGATCTGATCGCTATATGGGGAGACAAATCTGTTCTGTAACGTAGCTCTGATAGAAGATGAAATGCCAAAGCATTTGAAAAAATCTCCAGGCTATGATACAGAGTCCACAGCACAGTGCTGTGTGACAAACATAACGGAAAGCCAAAGAATCAAATGGACGCTTATGGAGGGAGGGAGGGGGTACTGAGGACTCCAGCTATCCCGCAGTCTCCGAAAAGCATTTGCATTCTTGGCTGAGCTCCCACTGCCTGAAGGATCAAAAACATTTTTCTGGGTGTTGCGGTATATGTCATCAATTTACACCCTCCCCCCCCGAAAGAAAAGGGGAAAAAAATCGTTTCTCGCCTTTTTTCAGTGTCACCCTGTGTCTACTGCATGCTGGTGGTAGACAGGGTGCTGCAGCGCTGAACACCAGCATCCCCTTCCCGCTGCCAGATGGTGCAATATGACTGATATCTGTCTTCATCATCAGCCTGTGAGTGCACCTGGCTGGCCTTGGTGAGGTTGGCTGGGGACGCCTGGGTAAAAATGGGAACGATTCCCGGCAGATGGTACAAAACTTGCTAGTAACCATCCTCATCGTAGCAACTGGAGGTTGAGCTCCACAGCCCCCCCCCCCCTTTCATATCTAAGGAAAGATTCTGTGCGCCTGGACTATCATAGCAGCAGGAGGCTGCGCTCCTCTCCCCGCCACCCATAATGGCCTGCCTGGACTATCATAGCAGTGGAGGCTTCCCCCCCTCATTCTATCTCACTAAATGTCAGTGTTTCCTTATTTCTTCATTATTTATTACTTCATCACACAAATGGGGGGACACTGCCACAGTAGCCCAGGAGAGTTGGGGGAGGAGGGAAGCAACGGTGGGGTTGTTGCAGGGGCACCCCATAGAATGGCATGCAGCTCATCATTTCTCTGGGGCTCTGACACGGAGTGGCAGTGCTCTTTGGGTTCTCTAGTACACCTTGCCCCGTATTCTAGGCAAGACTGACTCTATTTTTAGACAAAACAAAGAAGGGATGACCTGGGTAGTCATTCCCATTTTTGTCCATGCGCCCCTGGCCCACCTCAGCAAGCCATCCAGGAGCACCATGCCAGGACACAGACAGTACAGAACGACTGAAACCATCATCTCATCACCAATTTACAATGGCAGACAGTTGCAATAGGGATGGCAACCATTGCTGCTACCTTGCAAAGGCAAATGAATGCTGCTGTGTAGCACTGCAGTACCGCGTCTGTCAGCAGCAATCCAGTATGCATACAGTGACAAGGGCAAAATGGGCTCAGTGGTTGCCATGCTATGGCGTCTGCCAGGGCAAAAGGGCGTGAAATGATGTCTGCCATTGCTTTCATGAGGAAGGATTGAGTGATGAATTTACCCAGAATCACCCACGACACTGTTTTTTGCATTGGATCTTCCCCCCCCCCCCCCCCCCCCCCCCCCCCCCCCCCCCCCCCCCCCCCCCCCCCCCCCCCGCCCCCCCCCCCCCCCCCCCCCCCCCCCCCCCCCCCCCCCCCCCCCCCCTCCCCAAAACCAGAATGTCCAATGGGGCAGGGGAGACTGCAGGAACTATGGGATAGCTACAGGATAGCTACCCACAGTGCAACTCTGGAAGTCAACGCTAACCTTGGTACATGGACACACATCGCCGAATTAATGTGCCTAGTGTGGCCGCGTGCACTCGACTTTACACAATCTGTTTTACAAAACCGGTTTATGTAAAATCGGAATAATCCCATAGTGTAGACATACCCTAAGTTCTCTCCACAGCGGATCTTTGGGTTGCTGCTAGCCATGGTTGGTTTGGTTATGATTACACAGATTATCTCCTTGCCACCACCACCACTCCCTTGGACTTGGAAGCTGTCATCAGTTGGTTGTTTCATTTTCTGGCATGATATGGTGATGTGATCCCGTTGGGTGAAGTGCACAGATGTGGTGATCTGCTTAACAGCAACAGAGTGAGCCATGGAGATCTGATGAGAGAGATCTACATGGAGTAGAGCTGGTTGAGAAAATATTTTTTTTTCTTCTACTGAACATTTTGACAAAACGTCTGTGTGGAGAGGAAGGCTTCCATTTCTCATTGAAATTTTTGGTAGAAAATTGTTTTTGTTTTGTTTTTGTTTTGTTGTTTTTGCAAAACCCCAAATATTTTGACTCAAAATAGTGGTGCCTCATAGGAGTTGTAGTCGGATGCCTTATCCTCCTATTTGTAGTCATAAGGTAAGAAGCAATCATTGTGATCATCTAGTCTGATCTCCTGTATAAAACAGCCTATGGTTTCTTCCTCGCTGAATTAATTCCTGTTCTCTATGGGCTTAGGTTCTTTGACTAGACTACATCTCCAGTGATGTGTCATGGTTGGGGCTGCTATGATGCAGCCCCTCTTCACCACAAAGATGGGGGGAAAGTGGTGTATCATGGAAGATATAGTCCAACCAGGGAGTTTAGCCCATAGAGAAGAATAGGAGCATAAGATACTCAAACAAAAACTTCCATGAGATGCGGTGGTGCCATTTTGAATCAAAATATTTTTCTTCTTGGGTATTTGGTATTGTGATCAGCTATTTAAATATTCTGCAGAAAGCAGACCCTTTTGTTGAAAATCCCAATCTTCCCTCAAAACAGTTTAAACAGAATATTTTCAGCCACTCTTAATGCACAGTTCTTTTTTTTTTCTCACTTGGCTGCTGGGCATAGTTCCCAGGCATCTGAGGGGTTTCTGACATTCTCAAGGCTGTCTCCACAATCTCAAGGTAAGGCCCCACAGGTGTAGAACCTAGACCCATTGTCAAAGTTCCTTCCCCACTCTGAACTTTAGGGTACAGATGTGGGGACTTGCATGGACACTTCTAAGCTTAATTACTAGCTTAGATCTGGTATCACTGCCACCATCCAGAAATTTCAGTGTCTGGATCGCTCCCTTTCCCCTCAAAACCTCCCCCTCAACCTGCGGGATAGCCTTGAGAGACTCCTTCACCAATTCCCTGGTGAGCTCCAGATCCAATCCCTTGGATCTTAAAACAAGGAAAAATCAATCAGGTATTTAAGAAAAAAGGCTTATGATTAAAGAAAAGGAAGGTAAAAATCATCTCTGTAAAATCAGGATGGAAAATACTTTACAGAGTAATCAGATTCATATAGCCCAGAGGAACCCCCTCTAGCCTTAGGTTCAAAGTTACAGCAAACAGAGGTAAAATCCTCTCAGCAAAAAGGAACATTTACAAGCCGAGAAAACAAAAATAAGACTAACATGCCTTGCCTGGCTGTTACTTACAAGTTTGAAACGTGAGAGACTGGTTCAGAAAGATTTGGAGAGCCTGGACTGATGTCTGGTGCCTCTTAGTCCCAGGAGCGAACAACCCCCAAAACAAAGAGCACCAACAAAAGACTTCCCCCCACCAAGATTTGTAAGTATCTTGTCCCCTTATTTGTCCTCTGGTCAGGTGTCAGCCAGGTTCACTGAGCTTCTCAACCCTTTACAGGTAAAAGAGGCATTAACCCTTAACTATCTGTTTATGACACCTATAGAACTACCAGACAGCTGGCATCTCCAGGCTGCCACCCAGCAGCAGCTGTAACCAACTTGCACTCCACTTCCAATGACCTGCTGTGGACACAGACCCTGGGAAGTACCGCCTTTAAGATTTGAGAGACAGCAGCCCCATCATTCCTAATCAGCTCCCTGCTTTATATAAATGTCAGGGGCGTTCCAGGAAGTGTCCAGGCAATAGCGCAATCTGTAGCTGCCATGACCATTCCTTCTCTTTGCTCTTAAATTCCTGATTTGACTTTGGCTTGATTTGGACTTCGCCACCTGACTTAGACTCTGACCCTTGGTATTGACCCTGGCCTGGACCTGACTACAAACTCCTCAGCTACTCCTAGCCTCAGGTTTGCCTCTGCTCTGACCCTTGGCCTTGATTGCCGTTGCTGGGATCCTGATACTCCGTTTTTGTTAGTGTCTCAATGGAAGGTATCACTGCTGTGATAGTGGTGTTGAATAGAAGAGCAGAGGAAGGCTGGAAACAAGACAGTTTTGAAAGTTGGGGCCCAGCTGTTATCTGTGTTCACTAAATGAGATGGTTGTAGTCCTGACTTTAAAAAAAATCTTCTCCACCCCTCTTCCCTGTTGTTTATTTTTAAAGCAACCTATTGAAGAAACCATCTGGTGGTAGCTGAGAAGACCAACAGATCTACTGTAGTGATGTGGCAAAACATTTGCTGTGCTACAACCTTTTGCTTCTGAGCCATGCAGTCTGGACCTCAGAGAAATTCCCAGGTGTGGAGACTCCATTATTTGAAAGTTGGAAATGTTGCATCTACCCTGGACACGAAGGGTGGGTACCCTAGGGTCCTGGTTCAGATTTGTACTTTACTGAGAAAGCACTAGCATCTTTTTTTCTGGAAAACTTCCCATCAATGGAGCTCTGTACCATCTCACACTGGTCAGAGATTGTCTGCACAATGTGATAGCCACCAGCTTATCCGCACTAGTGCTCTCGCTACTGCTGCTGCCACCAAAAGAATGGCTCCAGCAATAGTAATGGTGGGAAATTGCAAAAGGAAAGAAGTCTAAGGTAGACATAACTCCACCTAGGCTCATGTCCACTCTGTGGCATAGAGGGGCAATGCTCTCTACTTACTTGAAGAGGACTGAGCTTGAGGGTGGCACCTAAGCAAAGGACTCCCTGGATAAGGTGTTGTTTGCTGGCAGACACCTCCTAGTGAGGATCTTGCTGTGGAGAAGAGCACCACGGTCTGCCCTAGTGTGGGCTCCGCATAGTAGGGATGAGGAAAGGGTGAGTACCTCCAGTGCTCAGCAAGTCATCCTTCTTATTTGCAGAGCGAGCTACTGTACCTGTGATACCTCAAACGTCAGACTGAAACCTCATAAATATTTGTAGTGAAACCACCTGGAAGCTGCATGCCAGCTTTATCGTTAAACCTACCAAGAAAGAACCTGTTCAGGTCACTGTTCTAGACAAGTGTATTGAGATGAGTCCTGTTCTCTGCTTTCAGGGGTCCTGAAAGGCTACAATGGAAGTAATATAACTCTGCTGCACAGGTGTTCTCCCTGTCCCTCTGTGAGAGGAGTAGAGGGCAGGATCAGGACCACACAGATCCACCAGCCATTTTCCTTTCTGGGGCGAAGGTTAGCCATAATTGGGGGGAGCAAGGGGTGTGTGTGATGGCTTCAACCCCATTTCTGGGATGCCATCTGGTGTACTGGGGTTTCACTGACCCCTTCCTGCTCCGCCAGTCTGGATTCCCTCTCCCTGTTTTGCTGAATTAGGCTTTCCAGCCTCTTGCCATACAGGCCACACACAACTGCAGACACAGATTGAAGTCAGCTTTGTGTTAGAGGATTCACTCAGCACTCACACATGCACACCTGCTTTGGGGAATAAACCCAAAGTAATATTGTCTTGTGCTGTACAGTGCAAGCTCATAAAAATTCTCCCTCAATGTGAAAAGAGAGATGCACAACTTCTCTTTCCCCCCTCCTCCACTCCGCAGCTAGAGATTGTACTAACTGGGTTTAATAATAAACCATAATTTATTAACCCCCTTCCCAGCCTTAAAAGGGATTTACCTATGTCAAAGTCTGATTCAGGACTCACAATTTGTCAGACCACTTTGTTTTATTAGCAAACCTCTTTGCTAATACACCTAAATCAGGGGTAGGCAATCTATGGCATGCGTGTCGAAGGCAGAATGCGAGCTGATTTTCAGTGGCACTCTCACTGCCCAGGTCCTGGCCACTGGTCCAGGGGGCTCTGCATTTCAATTTAATTTTAAATGAAGCTTCTTAAACATTTTAAAAAACTTATTTTCTTTACATACAACAATAGTTTAATTATATATTATAGACTTATAGAAAGAGACCTTCTAAAAACATTAAAATGTATTACTGGCATGCGAAACCTTAAATTAGAATGAATAAATGAAGACTCAGCACAGCACTTCTGAAAGGTTGCTGACCCCTGATCTAGATGATGTGTGAGGGGCGTGCAAGGCTTTACATATAAAAAGGGCGTGAACTTAACAAGATAACAAAGGGAACAGAACTGATAAGTTTACCTGGGGCTAGATGCACATATCTTATTTCCTTATTAACTCTTACCGATCTCCTGCTAATGTCCCACCATTACCTTAGGTGGACCCATTGTTCCATACCTTAATGTTTCTCTTCCTGACAACTTTATTTCAACATTCCTCATTCCTGCTTAAAGGAACATACAACATTTCTTTAATCCATTCTACTTTTACAATCTAATTCATTCTACTTTCACATTTAAAGCGGGAAACCTTTGTTTGATCCCCCTCCCCCTCCAGTGGAAAAGTACCAGTAGTTCCAAGATGATATTTTGTATCAGGTCATCTTATTACCTGACCTTGCAGCATCAAAGCAACTATAAAACCAGGTTTATTTGCAATGTCCACAGGAAGAAACTCCAGGCAGATGGAAGATCCGCATTGCCAAAGACTCATTATGTTTTTCTAATGGCCCATTAAGGCTGACTGCTTACTGTCTGGGCGTTTCCCTAAGTACACACACTGTTGTAATTGTTAACTTCAGATACATGCATGCAAACAGGATAATCACATTCAGTAAATCATAACCTTTCCAATAATACCTTACAAGCACCATTTTTCATAAAATGTATCTTAGGCCATATTCATATCATGCACCCCATATTCTTCATAGAAATATGGTTAACATCACAGGAGGATAAAGAATTGGGGCGGGGAAGGGATTCGTCTCCCAAGAAACTTGCAAACAGAGGGCTGGGATATGAATGTGGTGAAATGTGACCAAGATTTCACCCATTAGTGCAAACCTCCTTCCCCATCTTCCTCCACTAAATAAATAAATAAAAATAGCACATCCCAAACAACAAAAGCTCTACATTAATGCAATAAAGTGGACTATTTAGTCACACAAGAGTTGGAACATTCAGCAACAAACATTTCCCTAATGTCCTTAACTCTGCCCCCTCATGTGCATGGATAGCCATGGATAGCCTTAACTCTGCCCCCTCGTGTGCATGGATAGCCATGCAGCCTTTAATCACAAAATACACAAAGGCAGTACTACAAACAGTTGCATACATGAATTTAGAGAAAGGGGTGATTTAGAGACGAAAGCACACCCTTGAGGTTACTTACACAGTAGTGTTGGAAAGTACAAAGTCAAATTTAAGTGCAGTTGTGATCAGGGAAGGGACAATGAAAATGACACATTCTCATTCACCAGCTTTGCTCCCTGCATGTGTCATTTCCACCTGCTTATTTTAGTGACCAACTGCTTTTTATTGCTGTTAGTGCTGCAGAGCCAACCTGTGGGGTGGGAGCTGGACCCTAGTCTGACTGGTGCATGAGCACTAGAACTGTGAGTTGTTTCCACTGCAGGCAGGGTAGCACAGGTGTAAGTGAGGGCAGAATTTGGCCTGTGGGAGTTGGTGACGATGCACAAGGCAAAGAGCCCAACTGGAGTCTGCCATTCTAGTTGGAGTTTGCAAAGCTGGCAATTAGAATAAAAATCATTTTACTTCAAAAAAAGAACAGAGTACTTGTGGCACCTTGGAGACTAACACATTTGTTTGAGCATAAGCTTTCGTGGGCTACAGCCCACTTCTTCGGATGCATAGAATGGAACATACAATAAGGAGATATATACACACATACAGAGAACATGAAAAGGTGAGAGTTGCCCTACCAACTCTGAGGCTAATTAATTAAGAGAAAAACCTTTTGTAGTGACAGTCAAGATAGCCCATTTCACACAGTTTGACAAGAAGGTGTGAGGATACTTAACATGGGGGGAATAGATTCAATGTGTGTAATGGCTCAGCCATTCCCAGTCTCTATTCAAGCCTAAATTGATGGTAACTAGTTTACATTATTAATTCAAGTTCAGCAATTTCTCGTTGGAGTCAGTTTTTGAAGCTTTTCTGTTGCAAAATTGCCACCTTAAGTCTGTTACTGAGTGACCAGGGAGGTTGAAGTGTTCTCCTACTGGTTTTTTGAATGTTATGATTCCTGCTGTCAGATTTGTGTCCATTTATTCTTTTGCGTAGAGATTGTCTGGTTTGGCCAATGTACATGGCAGAGGGGTGTTGCTGGCACATGTCATATATCACATTGTTAGATGTGCAGGTGAACGAGCCCCGGATGGCATGGCTGATGTGATTTAGTTCCTATGATGATGTCACTTGAATAGATGTGTGGACAGAGTTGACATCGCGTTTTGTTGCAAGGATAGGTTCATGGGTTAGTGCTTTTGTTCTGTAGTGTGTGGTTGCTGGTGAGTATTTGTTTCAGGTTCGGGGGGCTGTCTAAGCAAGGACAGGTCTCTCTCCCACGATCTGTGAGAGTGAGGGATCATCTTTCAGGATAGGTTGTAGTCAGTACCGTATCAACAATCTGGGGCATGGTGATAGAAGACGCTGTGGCAATGGAGGTGCCATCTTTCATATGAAGTCCAGAGCCAAAAAACTTGTGATCATTACATATCCTATTATGCTTTTTGCAAGAATAGGACTGTTAACACTGCCCTGGCCAAATTCCAATTTGGCAATTACATTATACCACTCAGTACTTTCTTCAGTTTCTCCTGGCTACTGTATTTTTCTTGTGTTCCTCATGTAAAGCATTATGTACTGTTAAACAGCTGTTGCATTCCTCCCCAGAGATGTCTGCATTTCAAGAGAGAGTTAAGCAACTGGAGTTTATGCGGCTTGTAAAATGCTTTAGGGTAGGGGTTAGCATGGCTAGAAAGTGTTAAATATCCTGCAAAATAAATAACCTCAAATGACACGTGGGGAGATAACATTTGTGTTTTTGTGTATTTGCATATGTATGAGTAGGGTGGACAATATAAATCAACAGTCCCTGTCTATGCTGTATTTTGATAACTCAGAGGGTACCTGGATGGAGGCCTGAGGCTGGATCACTTTAAGGGAACTATGTTGTTTGGACTTCTGAGTAACCAGTGAGGTAATAAAGGGCATGGCTACGCTTGCGAGTTAAAGCGCATTAAAGCAGCCCAACGTGCTCTAACTCATGACGTGTCCACACTGGCAAGGCACATAGAGCGCCCGGACTCCATGGCTAGAGCGTTCCTGGTACTCCACCTCAGCAAGTGGAATAACATTTGATGCACCCTTGCTGGAGTGCTGTGGCACCAGTGTGGTCGCCCTAGTCTGTTAATGCGCTCTGATTGGCCTCCAGAAGTGTCCCACAATGCCTGTTCTAGCCACTCTGGCCATCAGTTTGAACTCTACTGCCCTGCCCTCAGGTGACCAACCATCAGATCCATCCTTTAAATTCTCTGGGAATTTTGAAAATCCCCTTCCTGTTTGCTCATCCAGGCATGAAGTGCTCTCAGTGCATCTTTTCAGGTGGCCATGCCTCCATGCGCCAGGCAATCCCCAGTATGGAGCAATGGCAAGGTGCTGGACCTCATCAGTGTTTGTGGGGAGGAAGCTGTCCACTTCCAGCTGCACTCCAGATGTAAGAATTATGATACTTTTGGGCAGATATCAAGGGACATTATGGAAAGGGGCCATGACCGGGACACGCTGCCCGCTGGTAACATGGATTTGGCAGTGTTTCTGCAGGTTTAACCCTTTCTAGCCATTCAAAGCCCTCCTGTAGACAAGTCTGATTCTGTGCCAGGCCCTGCTGTGCCAGCAGTTACAAGTCACCACACAACTCTTTCCAAGCAGCACATCATTCAGGATTGAAAACAATACAAGGATTTAAATGTATCAGAAAGCGTTCATCAGTCCTATGGGGCCTTGGCAGGCTAAAGTCCTTCCAACCTTTTAGCAAGGGCTGCTCCTCTCTTTGCTCCAGACAAAAGATAATGTCTGTTTGCTGGATTAGAAAGAAGGTCTGAGGCCTAGTCTACACTACACAGCTAAATCGGTGCTCCTGCAGCAGGCCTGGTGAAGACGCACGAAGTCGACAGGAGAGCGTTAGCCCAGCGATGTCTGTAATGCACCACAGCGAGAGTCGAGCCTATCTTGCCAGGACCGTGTCCCCCGTCGACGTAGCATAGTGTGGACTCTGCTATAAGTCGATCTAAGTTACGTTGACTTAAGTTCTGTTACTTATGTAATGTAACTAGCATAACTTAGATCGGCTTACAGCATTTCAGGGGCAATGAAGCCTTCCTAAAAGTGTGGGGGGTGGGGCACGAGGCCCCTTTTCCCCATGAAGCCCAGCGTCCCTTGGCAAAGCCATAGCTGAGCTGGGGAGTCTGAGCCCCTCCACCTGCCTGGGGTGGGGGTCCTGAGAGCAGCCCCCAGCCCACGTCCCCGCTGTCCAGACCCCCTGCCAAAGGCAGGAGGAGGGTCCGCGGCTCCCCACAGCTGCCCACGCTGCTCTTACCTCGACCCAGATCTGGCTTCCAGCCTGGGGGGAGGGTCTCGGGGCCGAAGAGCTGCCTGGACAGGTGTGGGGAGCTGCAGACCCTCCATCTGGAGTGGACTGGGGGCTATTCTTGGGCCTCCCACCCCAGGCAGGTGGCGGGTCTGTGGTTCCCCACAGCTGCCTGGGGTGGGCTCCAGCTTCCAACCTGGTCAGCAGCAGTGCCTTAGGGGGAAGAGGAGGGACAGGGAGCCAGGCTCGACCACTTTCAAAAGTGGGAGGCCTCCCCAGACGCACACCCCGTTTCAGCGCTCCTGCTTAGTGTAGACCAGGTCTGAGTTTGCTTAACTCAGCCTCCATATCCCAAAACCTTTCCCTCCACAGGTAAAACCCATCCCTTCCCATGTTCGCTAGGTATCTGTGATTCTAGATTTCACAGGGCCTCCTCCTTACCCCCACCTCTCTGTGGGCCAGGAACATACAAACACAAGTGTCCAGTGTTGGTAGCATCCGTGTTGGTAGCATGCATGTTCTATAGCTCATGCTGCTTGGCCTATCTCAATATAATAATAATTTGAGGTTTTCATGCTTTAAACATAAAAGACAATATGTCCCCCAAAACAGTGCAGGTGGTTTGCAATACCTGTCACAGTATTTACTCAGCAGCAGAACCAGTGTTGTTGGGTGGTGTTGGGTCATTGTGATGAGTCTTCAGTCATCGTGCAGAGCTGTACCCACAACCCACAGTGACATTGGCCAGGCATCAGTGGCTTGAGTTTGGTGAGTGATGTGAATAGTTTCCTGCATTCTGGTTGCAGATGGCTTCTTTTTTTCCTTTGAAATGATCCAGGCAGGGCCGGCTTTAGGCCTATCCCACCAATTCCCCTGAATTGGGCCCCGCGCCTCAGAGGGCCCCGCACCCTTCCCTGAAAGAATCTCTTCCCTGGCTAGAGGCATCTTTTTAATTTTTACTCACTCATAGACTTTAAGGTCAGAAGGGACCAATATGATCAGCAGCGCTCAGGGTCTTCAGCGTCACTTCAGCAGCGGGTCCTTCGCTTGCTCTGGGTCTTTGGTGGCACTTCAGCAGCAGGTCCTTCAGTGCCGCTGAAGACCTAGAGCGAGTGAAGGACCCACAGCCAAAGTGCTGCCGAAGACTCGGAGCACTGCCCAGTGAGTACAAGCCCCATGTGTTTTACATGTGTGGGGTTTTTTTCATTTTTTTTTAAGTCATCCCTGCCGGGGCCCCATCGAAACTGTTCGAATTGGGCCCCGCACTTCCTAAAGCCGGCCCTGGATCCAGGAATGGCTAAGTTCACAGCTGGCTGGATAAATGTGCAGTGGTGCTATCCAGAGGAAGTGTGCATAGGTATAACTCCTTGTGCTTCCTTCAGCTACATTTTGAAAAGTAAGCACCATTTCTAAATGAAAAGCTAAAAGGTATTTAGTTTTGAAATGGTCAACGCAAACCATTTTGACTTTTTTTTGTTTGTTTGTTTAATCAATGGTTCACCTGAAACTATTCATTGAATTCAACCTCTACTTCACCAATAGTTTTGGTGCCCTGAAAAATACAAACATTCCCCCAGCTCTAGGCTGGTGTACCTGCAGCAGATTCAGATACTTTACAGTCCCACCCTACCCTATCTAGTCTTATCACTGCCATCTCTGGCAAAATTCCTTAACAGAACAAAGAAAATATTTCCTTTCTGACTCCCATGAACCTCGCTAGCGCTAAGGTGTCTGCTTTCTGTGTAATGACAAGGTGCAGGGTTAACATGGGATTTCTTTGATATCTGTTATACTGTGACTACATTCCAGTTTCTTCAGTAATTAGCTGCCCACTCTTAATTACTGGGGGGAAATTCCCAGATGATTTGGTGCCTGCAGTCATACAGTATTTGCGTGTGTTAAGAAATTCCTGCTGGTAGAGATGCAAAAGCCCAAAGGTTTGCACAAAGGGCTGACTTTGATACCTCATTTTTTTGGGCGCTGAGTTTTCACAGATGCAAAGATTTTAAGGCCAGAAGGGAGCCATTATGACCAGCTAGTCTGACATCCTGCATAGCACAGGCCACAGAACTTCACCCATTGATTCATGTATTGAGCCCAATAACTTGTGGTTGAATTAGTTTATTTTTTAGAAAGTTTGAGACTTTGAGGGTCAAATTCAGCCTTGGCTTAACACCGTTTGTCTCCATTGCAATTATGCCTAATTATGTAAATTAGCTTCTTACGTCCTGGTTTTCAGAGAGGCTGAGACCCTGCATCTCCCAGTCATTCCACTTGGAGTAGTAAGTGACATCTGAACGAGCGCAACATGAGTGTAACTCCATGAAACCCTATTTCCCTGTAATGACTCTACTGACATTAGTAAACTACCAGCTTCTCCTTTCTTTAACCAGACTGGTTCTTACCCAAACACTTATCTTGAATGATAGCTAGGCAAGCGTACTTTAACCTCACAATGCACATAAACATTTGATGGATTGATAGATAGCTGTGCTTAATGACTAATATGAATTCAGCAGAAAGCAATCTTTCCACTGAAACAACACTATGAGCCTTTTCCCTCTAATCAGCAGGGTTAAAATTTAACCATTCCCTGGAATCATACATATAATGCCACTTTAGGCAGTTTTGCATGTTATAGGCATTGGTGGTGAGGATGTTGTTGTTGTTGTTGTTGTCTGTTAGAATAAAGCAGGTTAGAACAGGCTGCTTGTTGGAATAAAATAAATGCTTGACTGTGTTGAGAGATTTATTCTGAAATGTTCAGGTGGTCATTTTATACACCGATCAACTTGGGTAGGTGTGACGTTACCCAGGGTGCTATCTGGACTGATGACTAGCTGTGTCCCTTCAGTTCTCCAAGCTGCAGTGTCTTTTACGCTGCTTCACCATGAGCGTTACCACTCCTGATCTCCTGAAACACAGCCTGCAGCATGTAAGTTACTCCCAGTTATCCTGTGTGAGTGCTATAGCCAGCCATGCGTGAATTACACTGCAGAGCAACACTGGGAAATTCCGAGTCTCAGACTTTTCCCCAGAAATGTACATCTTGTACTGCTCATCTCTCTCCTGGACAAGTGCATACAAAGTGTGTCATTTTGTTAATAGAAAATGCTATGCACAAATCCTGTTATCCAAATTGGAGTTTCCCAAACGCTTCAATCCAAACACGCTGGTTTAGCTAAAACAAGTTTATTAACTCCAAAAGAGAGGTTTTAAGTGACTACAAGTAATGAGGCATAAAAGTCAAAAACAGTTACAAGAAAATGAAAGTAGAATGCAACTAATGTCTAACTTAGCAAGCTAAATGAATCTCTCATCACATCTTTTAACAGTCTTACTGGCTGAATCTCAGACTGGATCCCTCTCCAACTCCAAAGCTGCTTCCTTTGTTCTTCACATGTGGATTTCCTAGGTCGGGGTGGGCAAACTTTTTGGCCTGAGGGCCACATCTGGGTATGGAAATTGTATGGCAGGCTATGAATGCTCATGAAATTGGAGTTGGGGTGCGGGAGAGGGTGAGGGTGCAGGCTCTGGGGTGAGACTGGGGATGAGGGGTTGGGGGTGCAAAAGGATGCTCCGGGCTGGGACCAAGGGGTTCGGAGAGTGGGAGAGGGATCAAGATGGGATCAGGGGTACAGGTTCCAGGCAGTGCTTACCTCAAGCAGCTCTCAGAAGCAGCAGCATGTCCCAGCTCTGGGTCCTACACGCCAGCTGCAGACGTTGCCCCTGCAGCTCCCACTGGCCATAGTTCCCAGCCAATGGGAGCTGCAAGGGTGGCATTCAGAGCCCCCTGGCTGCCCCTACACATAGGAGCCAGAAGAGGGACCTGTTGCTGTTTCCGAGAGGCATGCGGAGCCACGGCATGCGTGGAGCAGGGCAAGCCCCTGGCTGGAGCACCAGAGTGGGGCAAGCCCTGGACCCTGCTCCCCGTCAGGAACTCGAGGGCCAGATTAAAATGTCTGAAGGGCCGGATGCAGCCCCCAGGTCGTAGTTTGCCCGCCCCTGTCCTAGGTACAGAAAGGAAGGAATAATATGGGATGCCTCCTTTCTCCTCTTATAGTCCTTTCTCTTCTTCAAGTATCATCTGCAGCTGAGATTCAGGAGACAGAAAGTCTGTGTGGATGGGAACCACTAGCTGTTTCTTTGTGAAGATGTAGCTTTTCACCCACATCCTCTTTCCTGCCAAAGAATGGCCACTTAACCAGGTGATAGGCCATTTGATTTTGTTGACACCTGGCTGAGGCATTGGCTAACCTTTTGTCTCTGGGGAACTGGTCTGTATCTGCTTCTCCCCAGACCTGGAACATGTCTAGTAATAGTGTACAGAAGAATCTCATAACTTTACATTCAATGACATCACACACATTTTATCAGGACAATAATGATCAGCAAGGTATGAGTTTTCAAATGATACCTCACAAGGCATACTTTATACAACATTTATTATAGTCCTGGAAAAGGGGTGATCATAAGGGTACAGACTGTCACAGGAGGTTAACTAGGGTAGCATGGTTATCATAGAGGGGAGGAGAGACATATGATGGCATCTGTGGCCAGAGAGAACATCATATAGCAAAAATGAATCAGAAGCTGACTTCATTCTGAATCTGACTCTGTGATAATGTGTTCCATTGATCTCTGATGTAACTCTATTGAAGTTGGTGGAGTCACATCAGGGATGAATTTGGCCCTGGGAGTTTAATGACTATATTTCACAACTGAAGCTGTATTTTGTATTTAATCATTCAGGCCCGGATGCTGCACTGCATAGTGGCTGGGTGGGGATGGAGCCACACTGAGCACGGGTGCCGTAGTCTGCCCACATATCACACTGTGTGGAATCGAGACCTAAATCGACTCTTGGGGGACTGATGAATAATTAGGAGAGTGTCTCACCTGTGAGAATATACAGTAAGTCATTCTTTTAAAAAGCAAATGAATGGTTCTTCGGGGGTCGATTCTCCTCTCCATGGTGGAGGCTGGGAGGTGGGAATGTTAAATGCCTGTGCACTGCATGGCAGGGAATCAATGGAATAAAGGTCTGCTTGTCAGTGCTATTCCAAGAATCTTTGTGTTAGACCTTTACAAGGTTAGGAGTGTTATAACACAACAAGCTTTCATGCTGATTCTAGTTTTCAAGAGGTGCTATGCAGATGGAACTCACAGTGGAGTCAGTAGAGCTGAGGAATGGATAACAGCCTTTTGGACCAATACCACTTTGAGCAATTGTTATAGGCAAAGAGTTAATGCTGTGTAAATGGAGAGCTGTGACTAGGTTGACTTGTGCATGAGTTTGAAAGGAACAATCTGTGACACTATGCCCCATGTTCTTCATGGAAATATTGTTATAACATGCAAAAAAGAGTCCTGTGGCACCTTGTAGACTAACAGATGTTTTGGAGTATGAGCTTTCGTGGGTGAATGCCCACTTCGTCAGATGCATGACGCATGTTATAACATGATTATAGCCTATCTAAGGTGTATTTCATGCAAGATGAGCCATGTGAGATATCATTAGAAAGGTCCATCACATAATGGACCTGATTTTCTATTTCCTTGCAACTGGTAGGGTCACTAACACCAGTGCATATGCACAAGATTCTCTGGACAAGACATTGAAAGGACTGGGCAAAATGTGAGAGTCGCAAACTCTGGTAATTCCTGTTTACACCAGCAAAACATCTTGCTTGCATATGAAAATTGGGTGGCTGCATGAAAATAAGTGTTTGCATGGGCAATTACCTGATCTGGGCACACAAAAATGGAGGTAGAAGGGGATTGCACAGCTCAATGATTACACAGGGCTTTTGTCACTTTAGTGTCATAGAAAAGCCTCGATAAAGCATGGTGGTGCAGTGTTGTCCTCCTAAAGTTTGTAAGGTATGCCACGTGTTCGGCAGTACAGCCATGAAACCTGGATTAACTGCAGCGTTGCACCAGGGAGGGCCTCTTTTTAAAATGCCACTGTGAAAATGTGAACAGCCTT
This sequence comes from Chelonoidis abingdonii, assembly GCF_003597395.2. Lineage (NCBI taxonomy): Eukaryota > Metazoa > Chordata > Testudines > Testudinidae > Chelonoidis > Chelonoidis abingdonii. The sequence continues at coordinate 16,208,198 of NC_133781.1, forward strand.
GGAGTGATTTCCCTACCTCGTAAGGAGTTCACCACTCCCTCTTTCCAAACTACTAAATTATCTCTGCCAGAGTTACTAATTATCTGTGTGGCTCTTCGTTCCATAGAGCAGATGGTTTTACCTTTGGACTGGGGCCCATTGTATCAAGTCTCAGGTACTCCCATTTCGAATTTCACATGATGAATCCCGTTGTCTATCCAAACATCTGTGTATCCTTCAGGACCAGGATACAAACACTCCCTCTTCCTACTGGCCCTGTTCTGTGGCTGTAGCTAGGAAGAAATATTTTTTGTTATAATGGGAAAACAAATCCCTTTCCCCAGCCCCTCACCCTCTAGACTGTTGCTATCACTGGGGCCCGACAGGGAGAAATTCTATTCAGTCTATTGTTCCTTGGCATGTTTGAACAGAGGACCAATCAAAATCTGACACTTCACAACAAAAATGTGCGAGGCTGGATCCGGCCATTCAGGGACCTGGACTTTCATGGCTTGAACTTGTCCAACTGGGTGATTTATGGGAGTGTTAGAACAGTGTAGACCTTTTCACTTCTGCCATAGGCCACCCAGGTTCGAATCCAGCCGTAGTCTAACTCAGTTGTGATCAAAAGTTGTTGTTTGGTAGTGGCCTCTATGAAATGGAGAAGTGGAGGTTCAACACAATACCCAGTGGGACAGAAGCCCGTCGCTCTAAAATCAGTCCCACACCTGGACCTAGTGAATTAGCAGTCTGAGTGATAGGCCCAGCAGATGTAGAACTGATAAATGAAATTGTTTTTAATTATTCACTTTATTAATGTAACTTCTGTTCACCATTCACTACACTTGCCTGCATTGTAACTTCTGTTCACTGTTTGCCATATTGTAATTCAAACCCCATTTTAAAACGCTCACTCCATTTTGTAAAAGCTTNTGGAGCACGAGCTTTCGTGGATGAATACCCACTTCGTCACATGTCTATAAGGTGCCACAGGATTCTTTGCTGCTTTAACATGACATTGGTCTCTGCAGCACAGGAACAGACCAAGAAGGACTCATACTGAGTTATTTTTTGACGTAAAAAAAAAGAAAACCCTTCCCCCAGTCTGATTGTTATTTTGTTACCTAAGTGATAAAGTAAGCCTAAGGTTAAAATGAAATTACATGTGCTGACGATCTCCTAGTGACCTCCATTGTGCAGTTCCATTACATTACATGTTAATAACAGCATTAACAAAATGCACACACTTATGGCACTGTCAAACACCAATGCAAATCAAAAGACACAGGAGGTACTTTACTTTTGTTTTAAGCATTAAAGGCTCTTATGAAACACAATATGACAGGCAGAAGAAAGCAGGGCTGGATTTTCAAAAGGTACCCAAAGTAGCATTGATTTGCATTCTGCTGGGTGTCGTTTTTACAGGGCCTTTCACTCTGCTGCGATAGTGCATTCAAGTCCTGACCTTTTCTTATGAAAAGATATTCTGTGTCTCTTACTGTATAAATTAGGAAATCAAAACTGTATTTTCTAAATAGGAGTTAATTTTATATATTTCAGCCTTGGGATGGAAAAGACTGCTCTAGAAACTAGAATTCTTCTTTATTTTTCCCCACCAAGCTGTGAGTTTCGGGTTTGGCAAACCCTATCACTGTTTAAAAAAGGTTTGGAGAGATTTTAATAGCTAATAATAGGAGGAAACATAAAAGCACAAATCCAATTTAAGTGAAAGGGTTCCTGTGTTAGCATTACCTGTCAGTCTTTGGTCGTACTGTATAGGGACCAGCTAGAGAGCAGTGGCAGCGAAGAAATATAAAGTCCAGATTTAATTCTGATACAGAGAAATACAATTTCAAAACCGGACGTCTTATCATAGGCATGTCCCATTGGAGAACTCATTTCCCTAGCAAAAGGCTGTCACTGCCATTATGTTGTACAAGGAACCAATTTACTACTACAGCTAAACAGGGTGACTGGTGCTGTTGGAACTTAAGCATTTGAAGTTATCGCTAGAAAAAAATAGCATTTCAAATGTCACTGAAATGGGAAGGTATAATTGAAAAGTATCAATCAGAGAAGCAAAAGGATTTAGAAGGCTAAGACTGCAGTTTTAGTACCGTCCTCCCCCCCCTTCTCTTTTTTTCAGCTTCTCTCTCTCTTTCGTTTTTCCCCCCTCACATGCAAATTCAGATTTAGCTCTGTACAATAAAAGATTTTGGCTTGATACTCATTCTGTGTCAGACATGAAATACATTTTGATGGTTCTCTTCTACACTCCAGTGAGCATAATTTCACTATACAAAGTTGCTCACCCCACCCCAGATCCAAAGCTACCAATCTGTAGTGCATCTAAATTCATGAAACCAAAGCTGATTTGGTTTTTACAAGTCCCATTAACCTATCCATTTACCTGAACCTCCATCATTTCAGGATGACTTTTTCCTGCCCCACATTTATCTTATAGAGAATAAAACTATTAGCTAAGATAACCTTCTGTTTGAGAATTCAGGGGTAGGAAAACATTGAGGAAAAAGAAGAACTGAATATAGGATGAAGTGGTTCGATGTAGTTTCATAGTGTTACTATTCATGCCACTATAGTAAAACTATACTAGCTGCCTGTTTAATTTTAAAAACAGCAAAAAATATCCACTTCCCTTTCCATATCTTATAAGGAGTCTTGAAGTTTAAATCTCCTCAGTGTGATAGATATGCATGCTTTGATCTGCTTAGCTCTTTGAAGTCCAGGGGCTCCAGGCTGCTGGTCCCGTGCTACCTGGGGTCCCTAGGGACAGCTCTGTCTGCCACTGGGGATTTTTCCCCCCCGAGAATCCCCTGAAACATTTCATGAACCCCCAGGGGTTCATGAAACCCAGTTTGGAAACCACTAGTCTAGATAATATTTAGTCCTGCCCTGAATGCAGGGAATGGGACTAGATGACCTCTCAAGATCCCTTCCAGTCTTACGAGTCTATGGTTACATTCTTAGTGTAATTTATTTATTTTACACTATATAAACCAGTCCTTGAACAGAGATGCCTGCACAGTGTTTGTAACCAATACTCTCTTTCAGTAATTGCAGCTAACATGAATGCCCAGTTCCCAGGGAGCAATTCTACTCAAAGAATTTATTCTAATTAAAGAGATTAAGGGACAGAGTCAACTCTCCTGAAGCTCCCACAAAAAAAAAAACCCAAACATTACAAACATTTCTTCAAAGACTGAACAGCTCTTACATGCTAAGAAAAAGAACTTGTAAGTCTATGTGCAAAATCATCATTTGGTATCTCTGCCAAAACATTATAATCAAGTCCTGTCTTTTTAGTGCAAAGGGTACTACATTCCCCTGCTTCACAGCATGAGGGGAGCAAATCTATGCAAAGCATCATGGTGGGGACATTTGGAGGGAAAAGTTTCTATATAGGATCCTCCACGTAGACATCTCCCCCCTTCCACAAAATATTGATGTGCCCCTTCCCCACTCCATGCCTATTTGCTGTCCCAAGGACTGGAAAGGGAAAGCTTGCACGCTTCCTTTTCAATAGAATCACAATGTCATCGCACAGAGAGGATCATGAAAGATAGCACTATTTGCGGGACTGGAAGGCTCAGAAAATTTGCAGAAGGATGTGGAGGCTCACCCTAGTTCACTAGACCTAATCTGTAGATATTAAAATTTGTTACATCTGATAGTTGTTTTGAAAATAATTGGAAGTCTCAAACCAGCTTATAGAAAGGTAGCCTCATCACAAACCTGCCATGCTTCTTTCACGCAGTGACACGTACAGTATTTTAAACTTCTCTTCCTTCTAAAGTAATTTTACCTCACACACAAAATCCTCTACCTACATTAGAGTGTAGATGTATTCCTCCTCCACCACCTTTTTGATGGATTTCAAATTCAAATAACTTAATGGCTAACAGCCCGCAATTGTTCTTTATATTAATAGCAATCCATGCTCTCTTTTGAAGATTAAGGTAGTAATTCAGTTCTCAAAATTCTTCTGCTGTTTATAAATTATTTGAGCAGAGATGTCAGAGCTTTTGATGTGTCATCAGAACCCTTATGTTCAACTCTTCTGTGCTTGATAGTCAAGCTAAAAGTTGTGAGTAATTTGAACTCCTGTGATTTTCAGTTGATGTGGACTTCTCTGTAATCCTAAGATACCATTTAAAATCATGTGTGTATCACATAAAGCTGCCTGAAATCACTTTCTAATTCAAATAGGTTTTTTTGATTAAATGGAAATTTTCACCAACAAAATTTCGAAGTTGTTAAAAAAAACACACACACACACACACTAAAGTCTATAAACTTCAACATTTTCAGTTGATTAAAACTGAAGAAAATCAGTTTTGGGATTTTCAATAAGAAAATAATTAAAAGAAAGAAATTTTAAAAATGAAAAATCAAATAATTTTTATCAACAATTTTCATAGGAAAATAAAATAATTTCCCAGACTGTTCTGATATTGGATGTGGGTTATATGTAAGTTAAAATTTGCCTATATATGTGTGTGTGTGTGTGTGTGTGTGTGTGTGTGTGTGTGTGTGTGTGTGTGTGTGTGTGTGTGTGTGTGTGTGTGTGTGTACCCACACCCAAAAGCTTGCGCTAGAAAGCAAGATCTGGGTAATATCAATACAAGACAGATGGTACATTGTGTATATCATCACGTCTCAACTAAATATTAAATTAAAACATTATTTATATAAACAGATATTCCATTAATACAATTGTTATTTCGGCATAAAATATATTTAAAGTTTTCTAAAACCTCTAATTCAGAACTTGTCTAATCTAGGGAAATTTGCATCAAAGCAAACCCTTAATGCAAACACTAGTGCAAAGTAGGGAATCAGTATACAGGTAGTGCAAATTTCCTTAACCTAAACAAGCACTCAAGGGCTAAAGTACCATCCAGGCCAACTCTGCCACGCTCCAAATTCAATTCTTTTAGGGAGCCAGGGAAAGAAACCTACCTCTGTGCAGAATGAGATGCAAAGAGCCCCTTTAGGTGTGGGGCAGCTGAATCATAACGCTTGCTTGGCAATCTGATTTGATTTGGAGTTTGAGCCAAAATTATACTGTTAATTTGAAACAAACAAACAAAGGAAAGTCAGACTCGGAATCAGGGCACTCATATAATGCAGACAATGACATAATAGAAAGCAACCCAGTAGTACAGTCGTAGGATCCTTCCCAAAGGAACTGTTCCATGCAGCTTAACCCACCAAGATCTGTCCTTACTGGAGAAGTGAAGAGATATTGGGTTGAGTTCAATGACCGGGGCCAGGAAGTTCGTTCAGTATAACCTAAAGTGTGAATTTAAACTGACCTCCATGTGGACACGCTCATGCCAGAGTAGGTGTAGCTTTTTTTTGGTTTAGCTTAAACCCCATAAGCAACATAAATAAAAGTGTGGGGGGAGGTTAGTTCCTTTTCTTTAGATTTCACCTACCCAAGGCTCCAGCTGCCCAATGAAATCTTAGCAGCATTAAAATAACCATCCCAACAGGAACTCAACCCCAACAGCCACCGCCTGAAACTCCTTTCCATCCCTGCATCCTTACGGGAAGCAAACCCTCAGCCCTCTCCAACTCCCCTATCAAACAGATGGTTTATGCTGGAACAACTATATCCTCATGGGGGTTATACTGGTAAAATTATACCGATTTCAGTTCACACTTTAGTTTATACCAAAGAACTTTCCTATGTGGACAAGGCCTGCCTGTCCTTTCGAAAGCATGCAGACAGCAGTGAATTTTCTCAAGAAAAACCTAAACATTTTGGCTCTGTTTTTTTGGCTGGGGATCACCCCAGCCTCCATTACTGCAGGTGGAAATAATGGCACTTCCTGCTGTATCCATTTAAAGACCTAATTACCTGGTTGTATCTGTAAATCAGACAGTGGGGCTTCCAAATGGAGGTAATTATGCTCACACTGTATTGGAGGCTATTTCTGAAGATGTTGGCATTTTATACCGTGTAGTTCAAAATGTAACAGCTCTAAAATTCCTGGGGACTTGCTGATGTGTCCTGTTGCCTGTAGCATGTCAAATGACACGTGTATGAAGCCATTGGACTGACGAGCCAAAAGACAGAACACTCTGCACTAGATTGTGGCATATGATCCAGGTAGTTATTACCTGTATACAGTAGAGCCGCATGGTACAATGTTTCCTTAAAACCAATATATTTTTAAAAGAAAGTGTCAGTGTATAGTTTGCAAATCCCCTGTCCTGCACCAGTGCAGAAATCAATGGATCAGTGCCATGCACAGCTGTTGTGAAGTCTCCCTGCATAGCCTCCCCATGACACGACACCCCACATGAACTGTGGAACTACCATGGTAATATAGCTTTCTGAACCTGGTAGTCCTGCATTTGGGGTGGTGGTAGGGGTCAGGATTAGCCCCATTTTATCTTCCATTTCAGGACCATAGCACTTTGCAAACATGTTGCAAAAGTCTGGGATGGTCAGAAAACAGAATGTAGTTTTTGTTTCATGTGTTGGTTTTCATGTTTACTTTTCATTTGTCCAACAACAAAAATGTTTTGGCTTTTCAAGGGTTTTTAAGGATCTCCAGGGACAATGGGGTTTTAGAGAAAGTGTGTGTGTGGGGGGGAGGGGCTCTCCATTTTTTTCCCACTTAAAAGGGGGTGAGGAATAAAAATATGGGAGAAAGTAACGCTGTAACACTGAGGGAACCTTCCAAAAATAACAACAATTGTTAAGAATTTTTTTAAACCCACAAATTTTCATTTTGATCATTTTTCTTCAAAAACACAAAAGCACCCCTGAGTTGAAGTGGTTTCTATCATAGACAGGATTTACAGTTTCGTTCATTCCCGCTCAGCACCCCACTATACAGATTGTTCCAGCAACCCTGCCCACTGCATGTTGTGACAAGGTGACCTTGTTAGAGTCCATCTCTGCCTTCCTCTCAGGATGCCAGCCATTTGCCCTGTTGCAGGGTACTGTAATGTGTGGTGTCTGTAGCTAACTGCTATGGGGTTTTTTTATTGCATACTGCAGTTCCAGTGTGTACTGGTAAATGACAAATGAGCACACCGGCTGCCTTGCTACAGGAGGGTGCAGTAGGCAAGCTCCTCTGCACGGTGGGTAGCTACAGGAGGCATTACACTTCCAAGAAGTCAGTGGCGCTTTGCCAATTCTCACAAGCTGAAAATGTGGCCTACTGTCTTTACATCAACCAGCTCAGCTGCCTCCATGCTGCTAGTAGGGGCGGCTCCAGGCACCAGCACGCCAAGCGCGTGCCTGGGGTGGCAAGCCACGGGGGGCACTCTGCCAGTTGCCGTAAGGGCGGCAGGCAGGTTGCCTTTGGTGGCATGCCTGCGGAGGGTCCGCTGGTCCCGCAGCTTTGGCGGACCCCCCGCAGGCATGCTGCTGAATCCGTGGGATCAGGGACCTCCTGCAAGCAAGCTGCTGCCGTGGTTGGGGCGGCAAAATACCTAGAGCTGCCCCTGGCTGCTAAGTCAGTGGGACTTTCTGCCCTTCATTAGTCAGCATCAGGAACTGTAGGTCTTGAATCCTGCTCCACAGGACCTAGCAAGTTCCAACCTGCCACCCAGGGACTTGCTAACAGGGGCTAGGGCAAAAGCTGAACCCTGACAGAGGACTCCAATCTTGGAACTTGATTGACAGAATGCTGGAGGTCCTGATTGGTCCACAGGTTCTATATCAACCCAGCACACGGGGGCAGCTCCAGGCACCAGCACAGCAAGCATGTGCCTGGGGCGGCAAGTCGCGGGGGGCAGGCTGCCGGTCGCTCTGAGGGCAGCAGTCAGGCAGCCTTTCTGCAGGAGGTCCACCGGTCCCGCGGTTTCGGCAGCAATTCAGTGGCAGGTACACCGAAGGTGCGGAACCACCAGATCACCTGCAGAACTGCCACTGAATCCGCGTGACCGGTGGACCTCCCACAGAAATTCTGCCTGACTGCCTGACATAGATTCGCCCCTGCCAGCACAGGAACAGGAAGTTGTTCATGCAGCTGAGAGTCACCCTGTTCTGGAATGGGTCCCTGTCACTCCTGCTTCCCTAGCTTGGCTTCTTGGGATTCTGACGTGGCTTGACTCCTGGTGTCCGACTTGTGGTTCCGATCATAGTTTTTCTTCTGCCTCTGACCCCCTGGTATCCTGACCCGGCCTGACTCTGGTTACCGATTCATGGTTCTGCTCTCAACTTTGTCTTCTGCTTCTGATATCTCAGTATCCTGACCTGACCCACTGTTGACTCCTGTCTTGTGACTGTGGATCCTGGCTCTGACCACTAGGACTGGCTGCCCACGAGCCAACTGTGACAGTCAGCCTGGAGTGAAACTGGAACTGCGGGAAGAGGCAGAACTATTCTATGGAGCCAGCAGCCCTGAAGCCCATTTGTGTGAAAGATGAAGCTTTGTGACTTTCAGGCTGCTTTGCCTCATTGATTGCAGGTGGCTGGAGATCCCTTGTGTGGCAGGCCCATCCAGCTGCTGCCACTCCCTGCCTTGGGCTAGTGCAGCATTTACAGTACGCATGCCAGATAGATTTTCACATGTAATCCCCAAAGGGCAGGATTTGGTGCTGTCTCTTTACCCCTTGTATTGGCCTTCTGCTGCACTGCTGTTGCCCACAAACACTCCATTGAGCTCACTGGAAGGCTGGGATGTACCTGGTCACATTGGGACTGATTGTTAGAGCCCTGCAAATCTGCAGATATCTGCTTTATATCCGTGGCTATCCGTATCCGAGTACCTTGTTTGTGGATCGCATGTGAATATAAATTTTGGAACCATGCAGGGCTCTACTGGTGATTCTCCTTAAAACAAGCATTTGTCTGTGCTCTGCACCAGCTCAGCAGAGGTCCCTAGTCACTGCCAGACTGCAAGGAAGGGGCAGTCAGTGTTCTCTGGCTCAGGCTGCTGTACAGTCCATACTTTGGAAATGCAGCCTGCATAGAAAGTCAGCTACAGGAACAAATCCTACCTCATTCTGACCTTACCTTGCTCGAATCACTTCCTTGTGTCCCTTATTTTGGCTCTGGGTCCCATATGGGGCTTGCTCCTGCCAGGTGTTGAGCATCGTCCCCTTCTATTGACATCAGCATGAGTAGGGGACACCCAGCATCTCAGAATTGCTCCATAGTCTCCCACATTTGCACCTTGTTAGGTCAAGTGGTATGTAGCTGGAATCCCTGCAGCCTGCACAGAAGTTTTTCTAAACATCAGATGACTCTTCCCAACATCATGCTTGTTCTTCTAAGTGTTGAAAAGCAGCAGTGCCCGCAGTATAGTCAGCTATCTAGTCCATGAATGCCGAATCTGGACCAGGAGTCAGACTCATCCTGGGTGGGAACTGTGAAGTGTATCAACATTACTCAGTGAGAATGCAAGCTGGAGAGCAAGGGGGCTACAGGTCTAGTGTTTGTCCAGTAGCCTCAATAAAGGTTCTGCTCTGTTTACTACACCATAGTCCTGTGTCTTTCAAGTGCGTCAGTGTCCTGGGATGATTGTCATGGATTGTGCCTAGCTGCAAACAGGTTCCTCCCTGCCCCTACATTGATTTCCAGCTACCGCTGGTCATGAATATTTCAAAAACTATCTGTATAATAGTCTGAATTACTTTATTCCTTTATTTCATGGGTGGAGGGCGGCAAATCATGCGATTCATGTCTGATGGGTCCAAGGCGCTGAATAACCATTTTATGGCTAAATCATAAACAAGTTCAGGTAGGTCTCCTTTGAGCAAAACATAACGACAATTCCCTGCAGACTCAGTGAAGGTTACAAAAGTAGAGCCCTAGAGAGGGTAATTGCTGTACTCATTAATGTCATAAAACGTTTGGAGGATAAGAGAGCCATTAATGTGGTAAAGGGGATGGAGGGGGCTTCATTCAGCTGAAGTACATGTGTTGTATTTGTCTTTCTTTTGATTACATTTAGGCCAGTCATTTATTTGCAAGATCCCAAAGAGATGCCAGAAAAGGACATCCAAAAGAACAAGCTCCACACTGTGCCCGTTCACGGGGATTCGTCAAGCCAACTAAATGTGATGCTGGACACAGACAGCAATAGGCTGGAGCAAGATATGGTTAAGAGAATGGCAGCAGACAAAGGAGAGGCCATAGAGGAGCAAGCAGAGAATAAGAAGGTAATATCAGCATCCAATAAGACACAAACGCAGGGTAAGAGTGCCCCACCGGCACTCACAGGGAAGGGAGCCAATGCAAAGACCATATACCAAGACCAAGCAAAACCAAAACCAAAAAAGGCCTCTGTGTCAACTAAGCCCAGTGCTCTGAGACCCTCTACAAAAGGCAAAGTTCATCCCAGCCTCCAGGTGCGGAACGTGGCCACTCCCACAATGCAGAATGTCACAACTCAGGCTCCTACAGTGACAGAAAAGAGAAAGCTGAAGATTGCCGACTTCAAGTCTGAGCCTCAGTGGGATTTTGAGGACCGCTATCTCTTGGACAACTCATCCTCACAGTCAGTAAGTGATTACTATGTGTTCTGGCCATGTATACAGCTGGATGGTCTCCTATAAACCTACCTCCTTGTTAGCCTCCACATTAGTTTTTCCAAGTCACATATTTTCATGGATTTCTTGATTAGACTCTGGCACGGACAGGTAGTTGCATGCACAGGAGATGCCCCAGCTCAGATGAAGGAGGCATGTGTGGATTGTAAGGCAGGGCAGAATTTGACCTTCATTCAAAACAATTGAGTTTACTATTTAACTACTGAGAGAGAGCATAATTCACCTTAGTACACCTTACCCAGCCCAGTCCTGGGATTAGCCTCTGATACAGGCCAATTGTACATATTTAGGAGGGACAATCCTTATTTTTCCAAAAAAAAAAAAAAAAAAAATTCTTCCGCCCTCCCTCTTCTATCCCACCAGAAATAAATCCCTCTGCCCTGGTGTGCTGCCTGGTTGACCCCTGTTTGCCCACCCATTAATAAGCTTGAAATATTGGCACCTTTGTGTCTGGAGGCATAGTCCAAATCATAAAGGAGCATCGGGTAGGTCTCCCAGCAGGGAGTATTTGAAAAGGGAATATTTCCATTTTTAGAAGGACTATGGGATCAGATAGACTCAGAGCCTATTTGTATTTGTGTATAGGTTTTTCCCAGTGAGTAAGTATTGGGCTCAAACACTAGCTCACCTGGTGGTCTTGCCACATTTCAGTTCTTGGTGCGTGGAAAGATCATGAGAAGATCAGATCTTGTAATTTCAGCCCCATAAATGGCTTCCTGAGGCAAACCAATAAAGCCCATGAGAAACATGAACCCAAATGCCAAGTTTTCAGGGCTTATTCTGGTGTCTACAGAACGTCAAGGCAGCTAGGTGTTTCTCCCATATCCAGACTGGCAACATCAAGACTTTTAACTTTAACTTCTGCTTCTCCATCCCCTCCCTCCCCTGGTCACACTCATGTTTTCTGCATCTCTCAGGTCCTGCCAGTTCATAACAAATATGCAGAGAGCTCCCACAGGGCGAACCATGAAGGAGTTGAAATCAGAACCTTTCCCCTGCCAACCCTGGTCTAGCTCAGTGCCCTGGCAGAGAAAGCACTTACAGGAGCAGTGACCATCACTCTCTGGTATCTCATCAGATGTGTCCCTCTCCAGGGCTGTAATTACTTTGGAGAAGGCAGAGATTAACTTTTATCACCCACACTTGGAAATTATTGATAACTGTGGTAAGAAGAATGGAAATATTAATGACCACAAGAGTCTAGTCGCTGAAATTAATTCATACTCATAGGACAGGCTGTCATGTAGAGCTGAGTTAATTTCTCCCTTCCCCCCAAAAATGCAATTTCAGGGTGACTGAAACCATTCCCCAGGTCCGGTAAAATGCAACAACCAGTTTCATCTAAATAAATAATGAAAAGAATTAAAAAAAAAAAAAAAGTCAAAATGATTTTTGTTTTGAAATGTAGGGAGTTTTGTTTTAAAATCTTTGCAAGGAGGTCAAAAGAACAACCCAAACCCTAACTAAATGAAAAACTGGGAAAAAAAAAATCATTTTGGGCTGAATTTTGTTTTGGAGAGAAAACTGAGAAATTTCAGTTTTTGTGCCACCTGGAACTATGTTTTGTTCAGTTGGACACCCCTACTGGAACCGTGTGTTGTATCCATCTGTACTTTTTCTTGCAGTGAAGTCAGTGCCAGTGCCAAACAGGAGAGGTAAGAGAATGGCTGGGTTTTAGCACTTATGTATTTATCATGTGGTTTAAAAGTGATTCGTAACTGCTCTGGCTACTATTATATTAAGATCCCGTTTCAGTTCAGTCCCTTCTAGTAATGAAGTGGTGATAGCCATCACAATACAAATAAGATGCCTGTGTATTGAGTCACAAAGAAAGAAACAGTACCACCCAAGGATGTGAGAACTCTTCCAATTCATCCTGAAGGGGTGCTAAATGTGAAACTTAGGCCAGGTCTACACTACGAGATTAAATCGATTTTAGATACGCAATTTCAGCTACGAGAATAGTGTAGCTGAAATCGAATATCTAAAATCGATTTACTCACCCGTCTTCACCGCGCGGGATCGATCCGTGCGGCTCGCTGTGTCGAATCCGGAAGTCCGGTCGTCTAGCTGGAGTTCTGGAATCGATCTAAGCACGCTCTGGGATCGAGATATCGCGTCCAGACCAGACGCGATATTTCGATCCCCGAGCAATAGATTTTAACGCGCCGATCCGGCGCGTAGTCTAGACGTGGCCCTAGTTTACCAGTGTTAACTCAGGCTGTCTACACTGTGCACCTTACAGCTGTACAACTGTGCTGCTACAGCCGTGGTGCTGTAAGATACGCAGTGTAGCTGCTCTTTGTTGGCAGGGTGGAGAGCTGTCTCCTGCCGACAAAATAAAGCCACCCCCAATAAGGGGCGGTAGCTTTGTCAGCGGGAGAGTGTCTCACGCCAACACAGAACTGTCCGCATCAGCGCTTTTCATTGGTAAAACTGTTGTCTGTCAGGGATGTGAAAAAACACCCCCCCCCCCGAATGATTAAACTTTTTGCTCTGAAAGTAGCAGTGTAGACACAGCCATGTCTACACTGCACTTTCGTTGGTAAAACTTTTGTCAGTCAAGGGTGTGTTTAGAAAGTTGGCACCTAGGAGTAAGGGTGAGAGAAACAAAAGGTTACACATGAAATCATAGAGACTAAATTTAACAGGCTAATCTCCTGTCTAAAGAAGTCTTATCTCATCCAAAGCCTCCTACAGTGTTTCCAACCAAATCTGGTTGTGATCCCATTTTCATGAATGTAAACACACTGCCCATTTACTTCCTAGGTGCAGGATGCTGGGGTGTCTTTTTTGTTCCCCAAATACAGTCCAGCAAACCTTTGAAGCATATCTCCATATAAAGTTCTCTTCCTCCCACGGTATTTTTCTACCTGTTAGTTCCTTTCTGAAATTACTATCTTTCATCAGCATTCAGCATAGACAGGTGATGGGAGATCCACTGTGAATGGGACAATACTTTATTTACTTTACAACACCGCACCCAGTGAATAAACATCTCTTGTCTGACAAAAAGCCTATTTGTCAGCTCTGCCTTGATCCAGACTTTAAAACATATTTTCAATATATGGAGATAACTCCAATAGTATCTGTACATACATTTCACAATGATAAGAATAACCACTAAGAACTCCCATGACATTCTTTGGTGACCCAGAATGTACACACCAGAAGCAGGATATTCCTGTAACCCGCCTTGCCAGTTGTTATTAAGGGGTTCTTGGGTCACAAATGGATCCCCAAATGAATGTATTAACTTTGTCCCCATAGAAATTGTGTTGCCCACTGTTCCAATGCAGCCACCTCTGCGGTGGAGAGCAGTGGCTGGCAGACCAGCACAAAGTGACGCTGGGTGGCAGTTTATGACAGGAAGTTAAGGACATCTAATTCAGCTAAAACTACACAAAATTTCACTAGGCAGAACTTAATTGCTCACGTTGGATTTTGGCCAGCACATGGGGGATGACACCCCCAGAGTCTTACAAAATGTGGCAAGGGATCTTTAATGAACACACGTGTCAGGCCCTCACATTTTAGATTTCACCCAAAATATGACTCATCGCTCAGCCCCTAAGGGTGCATAGGTTCTGATAGTGAGTCTCAGGGGAGAAGCAGCACTTGTTACTGACTCACCATCTCTTGCACATCTTGCTTCACTGGGTTTTCCCCTAGAAATCACCCACCCACCTATTGTGCCACGCTGGCCCTGTGTGAATTTAGCAGCTGTGACAAGCCTAGAGCAGTGTCATGCAGCTGCTGGCAGAGAAAGAATGACCTGAGTTCCTAGAGCAGGGGTAAGTAACCTATAGCACGTGTGCCGAAGGCGGCATGCGAGCTGATTTTCAGCGGTCCTCACATTGCCTAGGTCCTGGCCACTGCGCCAGGGGGCTCCGTGTTTTAATTTAATTTTAAATAAAGCTTCTTAAACATTTAAAAAACCTTATTTACTTCACATACAACAATTGTTTAGTTATATATTATAGACTTATAGAAAGAGACCTTCTAAAAACATTAAAATGTATTACTGGCACGCGATACCTTAAATTAGGTTGAATAAATGAAGTCTTGGCACAGCACTTCTGAAAGGGTATTAAACCCCATGCTAGAGGCCAAACAGCACTCCAGGTTAAACAACACTTTGCCCAGGGCCGGCCAGAGGGGGGGGGCAAGTGGGGCAATTTGCCCCGGGCCCCGGACTCCGCAAGGGCCCTCAAGAGAACAGCTGAGGCTCCCACCCCAGCTCCTTTCCCCCGCCTCCACCGCTCTCCTGGAGCCTTAGCGCATTAGGCAGCATCCCCGGACAGCGCTGCAGCGTGACTCCGGCGGGGCCTGAGCCCAGCCCCCTCAGAGCTGTGTGTTGAGGGGGCAGGGCTGTGAGCTCCGGGCTGACTCAGCTCCGTCTGTTTGGTGTGGCTTTTAGCTCATGCTGTAGAGGCCAATGCTTTAAGCTCCCAAAGCCCCAGGTTTGATCCCGCCCGCCTGCCAACGAACAGGGTCTGTCGGTGTTGCACTGGCACACAGCATGGCTGTCCCCGTTGCCTTTGGTATGCACCAGGCTGGATTTTGACCTTGGTGGAAGGCAGTGGTGTTTCTCAGAATGTACAGCTGAAATCAGTGCGAGCTGTGGGTGCTTAGCACCACTGGTCCAATGCCTCTGTTTCCCCACCTGTAACATGGCTTAATACTCACCTAACTCAAGAAGAAGGAGGCTCTTGTGATTATAGCGGTTAAATGGTAGGGTTCAGGAGTCCTGGGTTCTATGCCTAGCTTTGCCATAGACTTTCAGTGTGACCTTGGGCAAGCCACTTCACCTTTCTCATCTGTAAAAGGGGGATAATAAGTCTTCCTGTCTCCCGCTCTTGGTTATCTTGACTAGTTAGACTGTAAGCTCTTTGGGGGCAGGGGTTGCCTGACTGGGTGTTAGCAGCACTGATCTCTAGGTACTACTGTAATGCTGACTGACCCCGGTCGTCAGCAGGCAGGATTGAACCGGGGACTTCTAGTGCATGAGCCTCTACTGCATGAGCTAAAAGCCAACAGGCTGTTAGCTACGGCTGTAGAGCAGACTCATTTAACTCTCTCTCTCTAGGTGGTTTCGGTGCTACCAAATGGGCCAGAACACCACACTCAAGAGGTGTGTGGGTTACACTACCTGAATACAAATAACAATAACTCACATCGCTGGGGTGAGACCACAGTGCTAGTGAAATTGTCTGAGGAGCCTCGGACAGTAGATGCTATCAGCGTGCAGAAGCAGGGATGAAAATCTCACAGACATAGAACTATCCGGGCATCCGCCCAATCCAGTTTTCCTCCTATGTTCATGTGATGCTTGAGTAACAGACTCAAATTCTGTGTGGATGGGGACGTGTTAACTCCAGCCAACCCATGGATTAGACTCAACACAGCCCCCTTGTGGTTTCTTGACCTACCACTGGGTGGCAGTGGTGGGAATCTCAGGGAGCCAAAGGCAACTGGCTGTGAGTGTCTGTGGCCCTCTGTGAGCTTCCCAATAACGCCTGCTGCAGCGTTCACAGTCAAGGATACGTCACAATGATTTCCCTGCGTATCTGAAAAGTACTGATGAGTACGAATGCCAGCGGGGCTTGTGCAGCTGTCCTACAAGTCATTAAGGTGCCTTTAACTAGCGCGCTGTCTTGTGCAGAGTTTAGTTAATCTTCCAGTCAATGCTATAGGCTCAGAAATCAAACCATTTTGTACTGCAATAATCCTTGACTAGGCCGTAAAACTTCAGGAGTTTGGAGCCGCAGACAGAAGCTTGGGGCTTACAGCCAACTTGCTGCAGGAAGTAACTAGATTTTGGGAGGTTTGTTCCTGCCACTCAGCACTCACTTTGCTGAGCTGCTCAAAGTGCAGCCTGAAGGGCTGCAGCGGCTTGTGAGATTTGCTACAATGCTAGCCTATGGCAGCCTCCTAAGCCAAGATAAGATCAGGGCCCTAACTTGCTGCAAAGGAGGAATTGAGCTCGTGCTGCAGTGAGTCCCATTGATGGAGGCAGCGTGTTGTTCCTTCATTTCTGGTAGCACAGCTACAGAGGGACTGTAAATTCTTTGGGGCAGGGGCAGGACGTGTCTTTCGGTTCTGGGTTTGTACCAGGCCTAGCCCAGTAGGGTCCTGGTCTAAGACTGGGGTTCCCAGGTGCTGCCACAACACAGATCAGTAATAATAGTGTAACACAGCAGGCAGGATCAAAGCAGAGAACCGCTGAAACTAAATGCATGGGCCTCTACTGCATGAGCTAAAAGCCACATGGCCCTTAGCTAAGGCTGTAAAGCAGACTCATTAATCTCTAAGGGGTGCCAGTAGAGGGGACCGAAAACCACACTCAGGAGATGCGTGGGTTCCATAAGAAAGGGCTGGCCTGCGAGTTGGATGACAGAACAGTGCTGCAAACAGCCCTATCCTTAGCTGGTGCTCAAGATCAGCCAGGCCACAGCTGCTCTCTGCCTGTAACTGCAGGTGGAGGATCGAACAGATCAGATGCAGGTTTCAGTTGCTCCTGCACACAGACAGTTGACTCCTGATCATTGCAAGTAGAAGCACACTGATGGGAGTGATGCTTTTACCTTTGATTTTTACAATGGGCTCATTCAGAGCTGGCAGCACGCCGCCTGCACCGTGGGAGGCGATGCAGAAAGCAGGGAGGGGTGTAACTCAGTGGAAGCAGCCATAAGGTAAGGGGGTGTGCACCATGGTGACTGACCGGGAGGGTGAAGGGGGTGTGGCTCCAAGGAAAGGAGGCATGGTTGGGGCCTGGG
This sequence comes from Chelonoidis abingdonii, assembly GCF_003597395.2. Lineage (NCBI taxonomy): Eukaryota > Metazoa > Chordata > Testudines > Testudinidae > Chelonoidis > Chelonoidis abingdonii. The sequence goes on from NC_133781.1 coordinate 16,225,495, forward strand.
CAGATATGCCATTGAGAGCTGGTGCAAGGGGATGTCCTGCTGTGCATGGCATGAGCTCTGTGTCGAGGAGCATAAGGCCATGGAGGCCTCGTTCTGGGCAGGGGTCAGCAAGCGCATTCAGCAAAGCCTGGTCAGCCTCTGCATCATAAAACCATAATGGCATTTTTCTGAGGCAAGAGCAAGTGCCCCGGGTGGGTATTCTAGTGCACCCTGAGTCTGGGAGGGCTTGGCACTTAGCTGCTGCAGCGTGAAGGCCCTGGCTCAGTCCCTGGTGTGGCAGCCAAGATGGTGGCCATCACGTAACCCTTGTCTGCTTCCTTACAATCCTATCTTCTGTGCTTCTAGCGCTGCCCCGATGCAGTGAGGGCCAAAGCCGCCAAGTCTGCCTGGCTGAGGGACCTTTTCCTGCCCAACATCACGCTCTTCATAGACAGGAGACACTTCAACCACAGCGAGTGGGAACGTCTGGAGCATTTCAAACCGCCGTTCGGCTTTATGGAGCTGAATTACTCACGTGAGTCTGGCAGGGGGATGGTGAGCTGGGCTGGACTGGGTCTGCTCCCTCCCAGACGCTCACAGGGTGCCCTCTCCCCACTCCAAGCGCCGGGACAGAACTCCTAAGCTGGGACACATCCTCATTGGGAAAAAAACTGGTTCCTGCTGCTGGGACAGGGAGGTGTCTTCCACTTCTTTGTCAGCTCCTGGAGCAGGCCAGTCCCCTCCATCAGCTCCCAATTTTGTGCTGACCCTGAGGCATGGGCTCTAATTTACCACTGCATTACTCCCATATAACCCCACTGAAGTCAAACAAGAGTAATGCAGTGGTGAATCAGGCCCTTGGTTTCTTTTCATTGCAAAGACTATGGTGTTTTTTTGATGGCTCCTTTATTAGATGGACTCTTGAAGCAAGTAGTGTATTAAGTATCCAAGAAGGTATGGGCAAGTATACCAATAGGCAAGGCAGCAGTAAGGATAACAGTTAGGTGGGCTGTCAGCCCTCATGCTCCAGGCCATAAACTGATAGTCAGTTGGGATCAGGAAGGAATTTCCCTCCATGATGTACTGTTGCATTCAAAAGATGTGACGGTATTGCCTGTGACGCATCCTGTGATGAGCTGCCAAAATCTTAACAACCGGTTCACTCCTCACCCCACAAGGGGGTTGTGGACAGCCCACGCCCCCCAGGACTCCTGCCTCATCCACCCCCCCGCGTTCCTTGACACCCCCCTGGGACCCCTGACCCACCCCCCCCCCCCCCCAACCCTTGTCTCATCCACCCCCTTTCCCTGTCTCCTGACTGCCCCCTGCCGCCCCATCCAACCCCTCCTCTCATTCCTGATAGCCCCCTGGGACCCCTGCCCCATCCAACCATCTCTTCTCCCTGTCCCCTGACTGCCCCTGGAACGCCTGCCCTGACTGCCTCCCACTGCCCCATCCAACCCCCTGTCCTTCCTGACTGTTCCCCCGGGACCCTTGCTTCCATTGAACCCCCCTGTTCCCTGCCCTCTGACTGCCCCAACCCCTATCCACCCACCAACCCCCGACTGCCCCCCCGAACTCCCCTTCCCTATCCAATGCTCCCTGCCCCCTTACCGCGCTGCCTGATTCTCAGCCCCCTCTGCTTCCTGCGAATCAGCTGTTTGCGCAGGAAGCCTGGGAGGGCTGAGAAGCAAGCGGCAGCTTCGTGCTCAGGCCCAGGGAGGCAGAGGCGGAGATGGAGCGGAGGTAAGCTGGGGCCAAGGAGCAGGACGGGGAGCTGGAGCATCCACGGGGTCGGCGCCTAAGGTGCCACTTTTGGTTAATGTGCTCAAGGGGAGCGGCCGCTCGCCTTGCTCCCCCTTAGCTATGCTCCTGGGTCACTTCAACTTACTGGTTGTTAAATTTAGAAGCCCTTTTACTACCAGTTGTCCCATGCAGGACAATCGGTTCTAAAATGGCTTCTAAATTTAACAACTGATTCCCGCGAACCGGCTCCAGCTCACCACTGGACGCATCCCGTGTGGCTGCTGTCAGAGACAGGGTAACAAACTAGCTGGCCCACAGGCTAGTTCACATATGGCACTTTCCCTGTGTTCCCTTCCCAGCCCAAAAGCTCTCCAAAAATGCACCATTCACTCATCCTGCTTGATGGAAACCACCTGTCTGTGTTTCAGTGGTGAAGGAGGTCATAATGATGCTGCCACCCAACCCCTACCAGCAGGTCCTCCTGGCCAACAATAGCAGGCAGAGGCCGACCTGCATCAGCTGTGCTGTGGTGGGGAACGGGGGGATATTAAACAACTCTGGAATGGGCCAGGAGATCGACTCCCATGACTACGTGTTCCGGTAAGAGGCACAGCTTCCTGTTACTTTCCTGTCTCCCTCATGCACTTTTCTCTATCTCCCCACTCCCCTCTACACCCTTCTACTCCCTCTACAGAGATGATCCCACAAAAAACTCCAGAGCCATGTTTTAACCATGAGCTTATGCTCAAATAAATTTGTTAGTCTCTAAGGTGCCACAAGTACTCCTCATTCTATTTATGTTTTTACCATGTTTCCAAGTCATTGCTACTGGCCTGTGAAGTCCAAGTGGGGGCTGTGTGGGGTCCCAGGCCTCCGTGGCGGGCTGGTCCCTGGCCCCAGCCTGCTGTGCTCCCCTGGTTCCCAGCCTTGTGGGGCAGGGGGAACCACCCCCCAGCACTCACCGGTGGCGCAGCTGGGAGCCGGTGGAGCGGAGCAGGCTGGGCCCGGTGAGTGCAGGCTGGGCCCGGTGAGTGCAGGCCCGACCCCTGCAGCAGTCCTCAGGGGAGTAGGGGGGCAGGGCTGGGGCAGGGCGGGGCTGGAACAGGGGTGGTAGTTTTGGGGAAGGGGTGGAGTGGGGGCTGGGCAGGGGCCCACGAGAAGAGCTGGAGCAGGGGCTGGAGCAGCACACAGCTGCGCAGGGCACCAGGAATGTGATGCCCCAAATTTCCTGGTGCCCTGCGCAGCTGCGTACTTTGCATCTGGGTAGGGATGGCCCTGCGAACAGCATGTTTCTGAGCCCCAGGGAAGCTTCCATCTGGATTCATTTCCCATTGTGGCTGTCCACCCCAGAGTGTGAGGTGGTTCCTTGATGGCTCAGGTTTGTTAGTTTTGGTTCAAGATTATTTTGGCCAAACCAGTTCCCCCAGCCCTGCTGTGAATGCCAGCCCAGTGATTAAACCAATATGCTGATTACTTCACAATTCTGTTTAATTTTCTGGCCCAGGGTGAGTGGTGCTGTGATCAAAGGTTACGAAAAAGACGTGGGGACAAAAACATCCTTCTATGGATTCACAGCCTACTCCTTGGTGGCCTCTATTGTGACGCTGGGGAGCAAATTCAGCAAGATCCCAATGGGAAAAGTAAGTCAGGCATATGACGTGTGTGCACATGCCCTTGGCAAGGTGCTGCTTTGCCTGTGGCCTGCGTTTCTGATCCTGATCCATGTGAAGGGCAAGAGGGTAGAGGTAGCATCTCAGGTCACAGCAGAGTTAGCCCAGGTTTGAACGCCTGGGTCGGGGAGCCCAAGTTAACCCAGTCAAATATCCACACTGGCAAGGCACACTTGAGTCATTCCAAGTAGGTGTGGCCAAACTGGTGCGGCACCAGTCCAACTTAGATGCTAGGGTCCAGATCCCCAGAAGTATTTAGGCCCCTAACTCCCACTGAGTGTGGCACCTTGGAGGAGAAGGCCTAGGAGTGCTGGGGGTGAAGCTCAGGGTTCTGAGCACTGCACTAATCTGTGTCACTCTCACAGTAGTTTTGCAGTGTGCTCTGGAAGTGCTCTGAGCCAGCCAACACAGTAAAGTAAAGCACTTCTGGCTTGCTATGCTCCTCACTTCCATGGCCTCTGTCCTGGCCAGTAGCAAGGCATGGATCCAACTCAAGACCATGACCTGTTCCAGCTGTTGGCATTAATGCAACTCCGTTCTGCCCTATATCACTCCAAGGTAGAGGTTTTTAGCCTGTAACCACCTTGTGCTGTGACTTTTTTTGTCAGCTCTCCTAGCTGAGCGGAGATGGGTTGGGTCAATACTTGGATGGAAAGTCTTCATGGAACACCCAAGTGCTGTAGAGAAGCTATGTTGGGTCGCTCTTTCCCCTGAGTCAGCCCTGACGTGGCCTGGTGGCAGAGTGCCATGTGATGTTGGATGGCTGAGGCCCTGACCATTTGTGGTTATTAAACACCCCTTTACATTTATTTTAGCAAGAGCTAGGCACTAATCCCAGTGTCATGGCTGGATTATGTCATCTACCTATCCGCCCCTCTGCAATTTCAGTTTGAAATAGTGTTCTTCACGTCCTGTTCTAAAGCACTAGGCAATGTTGTTGTAGGCTGCTAGACAGCTACTGTAATTCATCCCAGAGGTGGATAACATCATCTGTGTTCATAGCTGAATCATTGTAAAGTGGTATTGGCACCTTTGAGATGAAATTTGCTGTAGAGGTATGAGATCACGTTACTCTGGTGCACTGAATTCTGCTCCAATGGTTGGGTTACTGGGGAAAATCCAGTGGAAGCTGCGGGGTAGAAGTTGGCCTCGGATCACTTTTCAGTTCAATCGAATCTAATTTTATCTAACTGATTTGAGAGGTTGTCAGTGTGGGGGTTGGAAACAGACATCAGAGTCATGACTAGAGCTGAGCGAACAACTGATTTTTCAGTTCTGGGCCAAACCAAAAATCCCCCCCAAAACTAGTTTCTGGTCAACCTGAAACAGTTTTTGTTCATTTTCTCTCGGGGTGGTTTTTACTGGTTTTTGTTTGTTTGTTCTTTTTAATAAATCTAGCTACATTTCTAAATGAAACATTGCTTTAAAATGAAAATTTGAAATGTTTCATTTTGAAAATGTTGAAACAAAGTGATTCAAACTTTTCTAATTTTTTATTTGTTTGTTTTGTTTTGGCATAAACTATTTGTGAATTTGGGTCAAATTCTTGAGTAATTTTGAATGACTCCAGACTTCATTCTTTAACAAATAAACTGTTTATCTGAAAAATTTCTTCCAGTTGTCAGTATGACAACCCTGCCCTAGCTATGTGGCTAAATGGGAAGGGAAATCTGTGGATGGTGGGAGTGTCCAGTATTGAAAAGGGGTCCTGTTCTGGCAAAGGGTGTGAACTACTGAGTTAATGATTCTCTGTCTGTAGTTATAGATCTGATTTAATCTGTCTTTTCCCTTTCTCTCACCTGCCTCTCTACTTATGAACCTATGCCTTGCTCATCACTGTGGTATCAGAGCTCAGACCTGTGTCAACCATTTTCACTCTGAAACTGTCTTTTGCTGTTCTTTACAAGTAAATGCACGCAAGCTACCTAACCATTTGCTGCTCAGTTACCCCCCTGATTTGTTTCTGGGGGATATAATTAGCAACAACTGACCTTGGCTCTGTGCCCAAGAAATCCAGCAAATCCGGCTTTTGTTTGCTATTAATTTTTAATGCCCATCTCCCTCTAATGTTGGCCACTAACTCTTCCTTTCCAGGAGATCAAGTACCTTCACTTCCTGGAGGGCACGAGGGATTATGAGTGGCTGAAGGCTCTCCTGCTGAACAAGAATGTCAGGAAGGGATTTTTGGACCAGTATGGGTAAAACAGGCTGCCATAGACCCTGTCCTTGAACACTGAAGCTTGCTGTAGCCTCACCTCCCTTTGTGCAGAGCTATGTGAAAAATTCCCTTTGTAATTTCATTTGGAGAAGTCAGACTTCCCATCTGCTCCATTGTGAATTGCTGCAGGAAGGGCTGTCGCGTGCTGCCCCAGAAGTGGCTGCATTTCAGTGATGGGTGTCTGAATGCTACAGCCTGTGCATCAGTGGCTTGTAAAATACTTTGTGATTCTCCTGAATGAAATGTGTTGTTTAGAGCTGGGTGAAATTTTGCAACTGAAACTTCTTTGCAGCAAAAAACCTGCAGATTTGGGTCAACCAAAATATTTCCCAAGTTTGTGCAGATTTGGGCAAATTGTTTTGGTTGATGAAAAACCAAAAAAGGAAAAATCTAAACACATGGAAACATTTTGTTTCATTTTTTTTGACGTTTTCAAAAAGAAATGTTTTGCCTTTTTTATTTGAATTAATCTTTAGCCATAGTCATTTATTTATTTTAACTGAAAGGGGGAAAATATTAACATGAACCATTTCCTTTTGGGTCAAACTAAACATTGTATTCAACCCCAAACTAGTATTTTTATAAACTTTTTGATGCATTGAAATTCTAAAAAAATTCAGTTTCAGTTTGACACTATCTGAATTTTTTTCTTTGAGCTTTTCAAAACTGCCGGTGAAACGAAAAACCCATTATGGGCACCTCTTTATTGTTGTTATTTAGTCCTTTATCCCCCATTGAGGGACCAGGGCTCCATTGCTTTAATACACGCATACCATGAAAAGATGTCCTTTGCCCCAAATTGCTTATATTATAAAGCTCCAAGAAGGTGAAGATTTTGTGCTGTTCTGGGAAATGCTCCAGAATAAGTTAGCATCATTTCTATCTGTTTCAGCTCTTAGCAGCATGCATGATGGGACACGATTATTTTCACAAAGTGAAACGAGTGGTTAGAGAACTCACCTATCCTGAATCTATTTCCATTCCCTTCCTTAGGCCCAGACCACGGGACAGATTCAGTAAGGATTTCAGTCTGGACAATTACCTGGTCATTCACCCTGATTTCCTCAGATACATGAAAAACAGGTCAGTAGCAGGGGGTTATTTGCCATGGTGAACGCCAACTGTCAGGCTGTCTCTGAAAGGCTGCTTGCTGGATTCCGTCGTCTTCGTTCTTTCATCCCCACCCTCTTCCTCACAACCCCAATCACACAGGGGTGAAATTCACCCCCATGCAGACAGCAAACACAAGCAATGTTTAAGCAGAACTTCAGTGGCATCTAGCCCTCATGCTGGCCCTCTGCCAAGGGGTGGATTTCACCCATAAGAAGCTGAGAGGTGGAGAGGGAATGACTGCAGGGCAGTTTGTTTTTCAACATACAAGAGAAAAGAGTATTGAATTTGCCCCATCAGAACCAATTAAGGCCCCGATCCTGCCAACAGATCAGTGTGGGTGGAACCCCTGCACCCACGCAGCGTTCCTCTGAGGTCAAGTTGCAGGATCAGGGCCAAATTGTCCAGTGTCCTGCCTTTGTCAGGGGCCAGTGCTAGGTATTTTCAGTGGAAATCATAAACCCCCTAAAATGAACTTTCTTCCTGACCCTGCCAGCATTCTTTGTCCTGAAGGATGAGGGTGGATAATTTTTTATTACTACCCTAACTAGTGCGATTCCCACTGCTATTTTTTTATAATTGTCTAAACATTTTTAGAAACCTACAAAGTGATTTGCCGTGGTCTGCTCCTTTCCAAGCTAAAGAGTGTGAGGGCTTGATTGTTTCCTACTTTGTGTCTCTGATCACTGCATCATTACACAAAACACGCAGGCCCCCAACAGCTTTCATTCCCCTTCTCTGAGCCTCTTCTACAGCTGCTCTTTGCATTCTACAAGTGAATGGGCTCATGGGATACCTGACCCGTGCAACGCCCCGTAAATGCTATCGAGGGGACTCCCTATGTGTGTGTGCATCATACTGTCATGGATGAGACCAACTTAGATACCAGCCCCGCAAAACCAGTATTTCTGATGGATGGGGCACCACTGTGGCAGCCAATCAGCCATGCCTGGCAGTCCCATGTTGTTTTCAGAGGTGGTACTTCCTGATGGGACTCCATGCATCATGGAGCTATTCATTCACCCAATCTTCAGGACAAATACCCCACCCCTCTGGGCAGGGGAAGGAGGGTGGGTTCTGTTAGGCACCTGGGGGAGTAATTCAGAGCCCAGGTTCAGGATGAGTCAAGATGTTGGAGTGTATAGCGGCGGATTAGTCACAGGGCCCATGCTTGGGGGCACTAGCCAACTGGGGGCCCCCAGAAAAAAATTCAGCCACCAGTGGGAAGCCCCCGCATCCCAACCCTGCTCCCCAGCAGAAGCCGTGGGATACAGGAAGACCCAGCACACTCCACTCCGACCCCATCCCTGGCAGAAGGTGTGGGACAGCAGGGGAAGAACAGTGCTCCCCTCTGCCTCCAACCTTATCCCTGGCAGAAGCCACGGGGCGGCAGGGGAAGACCCAGCACTCCCCCTGCCAAGCAGGCGGGGCAGGAGAAGCCCCAGTGCTCCAACCCTGGTCCCCTGCAGAAGCATGTGGAGTGGCGGGGGAAGCCCCAGCACCTGGATCCCCGCTGCGGCCCTGGGACTGGAGGAGCTCTCACTCTCCCTGCTGTGGCCCTGGTGTGTCACAGGGACAGAGCGTCTCCAGTCATGGGGGCCACAGTGAAGGTGAGGGGTGGGGCAAAAAGGAGCAAACAGGTTGGGGGCCACAGTGGGGGGGGACCCTGGGTGGCACAGGGACGGGGCCTGGGAGAAGAGGCACAAAGGGGTGGGGGCTATGGGCGGGGCTGCAGGCAGAATGGGGGCAGGACTGTAGGCGGAAGGGGTGTGGAGGGGGCCACTCACTTACTCTGTCCCAGGACCCTAGGAAACCTAAATCTGCATCTGGGAGTGTAGCATCTCAGAGGGGTGGAAGTGCATGTGGGTGACAGAGATCCCCAACTTTTCTGATTTTGTGGCTGGATCAAATCAGTGCTTAATTTGTAATGAAAGAGGTCCTGGGGCTCAAACAATTTTTTACTTTCATAACTGATGTGGCAAGCCCAGAGGTGCCGGGGCTATGAACTGCGAAGCCCCCAGAGGTGCTGGGGCTATGAACTGCCAAGCCTAGAGGTGCCAAGGCTCAGCCCTGGCACAGATTAAGCACTGGATCAAACCCCAATCAAAGGTTGGCCGACCCGTATCTCAATGTTGAAATGCCCAATGTACTGTGGGTAGCACGGGCCTTCAGAATGTGTGCGTCATGCATCAGACTCATGGGGTGGACAGGCTGCCTCAAAATCAAGCCATCACACCTGGAGACCAAGCTCCTCCTCCTTATGTCCTGCTGCAGGTTTCTAAGATCCAAAAGTCTGGATAAGTCCTACTGGGCACTGTACAGACCCACCACAGGGGCCTTCTTACTGCTGACTGCCCTCCATCTCTGTGACCGGGTAAGGACTCCATGGGGCTGCTGATCTCCACCACACTGCCTGGGATGGGCAAAAGGCAGTGTCCCATAGCCTTTAGCTGGTGGATTGAGATCATGCTTCTGACAGACCCATGAGAAGGGCACTCAGCCTCTGGGTATGCTGAAGGAGCAGGGAAGGAATGGGATGAAGGGGCCTGGTACCCATCATGCATCAGCACCCGTGTTGGCCAGTTAAGGAACTACATTGCAGACTGACCTGGGACAGAGAGTCTGAGTGTCCCAGTGACTTGGGGATAAGACAAATGGCAAAAATGCCCCTATGGGTTAAGACCTGACCCGCTCCTCCTCTTGTGTGGCTGGGACCGTAACTCCCCTGACTTCCAAGGAGTTGGTGTGAGAGCAGAAGGACATTCTTTGGAGTGAAAGTTCCTAACTTGGTCTGGCTGGAACCCTACATCTAGCAATGTGGGAGGCAAACAGCCCCTTGCCCCAGTTGCAGGGCCCCCAGACTTACCTCTCCATTTGGAAACAGCTCCCTTCTGTGATAGCCATGCCTGCCCAGCTCTCTTTCCCCGCCACCCCTTGACTTCCCCATTTCTGAAGCCCTCTAACCCACTGGACCCTTCTGGCTTTTCCAGGTGAGTGCCTATGGCTTCATCACAGATGGCTACCAGAAGTACTCAGATCACTATTACGACAAGGAGTGGAAACGTCTGATCTTTTACACCAATCACGACTTTGATCTGGAGCGAACGGTGTGGAAAAAACTCCATGATGCAAATGTCATGAAACTCTATCAGCGATCCTGACCTGAGGCCCAAGGGACACTGGCTGGAGAGTTTGACCCTCTCTGGTAAAAGGGTCATGTGGGAAAGAAACTTGAAAGGCAGGGGTGCATCCTGACTTCAAGTAATCTTCTACTTATTTTCATGAAGGTACGTTAATTCTTTGGCACCAGAAATCTTCTGTCTCAGGGCGTTGGTTCCAGGAATATGCACCTCAGCAACAGGGCAGGAAGGAAACACTAAGTAAACACCATGAACCTTCACAGCTCAGACCACACATGCAGCCGGTACAGGACATTTCGGCCACATCTACATTAGCACTTATGTCAGTAAAACTGTTGTTGCTCAGAGGTGTGAAAAGGCCTCCTCCTGAGAGAGACAGGTTTTGCCAGCAAAAGCACTTGTTTGCACAGTGCTGTGTTGGCAGGAGAAGCTCTCCTGCCGCCATAGCTACTGCTGCTCATTGGAGGTGGCTTAATTATGCCAATGAATGCTGTGCCGGGTAAGATGACCTGTTCTCATTGCTGTCAGTGGGCCCCATCTGATTAATCATCCTCACTCGTTTGCGGCCCAGTCCTGTCCTAATGGGCGGTTGAGATGCTCAGCACCTTGTCAGACGCGCTCAGGATCTCATAGGATCAGGCAATCACAACAATTAGCACCTCCCAGATATTTCAAGGCAAACGATTGTGGTAATTCCTTGCACCACTGCTCATCGCTGAGTGTCATATAGAGACGGCCAAGCTGAGACCTGCTAGCGCTAGACAGGGTTTGCTGCTGAACTACACAGTAGTGTTTTGGCTAGGGAGGCTTTTGCTCACTGCAACTTTAAGAGAAGCATGTTTATTTCACTCACACGTACACATGCTCCAGCAAACCCAACCCCTTTAATGCTCTGCAGAAACTGGGGTGGAGGGTGAGGGGCAGGGATGTGGGGACGTTTCTATTAACATGATCCAGACACTTACAAAGGGCAGAAACCTTTCTCCTGAGTGGCAGAACAACTGCAAACCAAGGGCCTGCCCCGAAGAGCAGACAGGGGTCTTCCCACTGACCTCACTGGGCTTTGGGTCCAAACCCAATTGTGAATTCAGTCTGGGCACATGGGTGGAGTTTCTCTGGCTGCAAGTGACATGACTTCCCTTTGCCAGGCCATTCTGCAAGGTCATGGAAATGCCACCGAGGGAAGCACCTGAGTTCTAAGGGGAGGAATTTCAGTTCTGTTTGGCAACGCAAATAGTAACCATCATCTGGCCAGCTCGGACCAGAGCTGTTTTATTATTTTTATACAGGTGCTTTACAAAGGGTGACCAGATTCACATGTGTCTCTCAATCCATTTATTTGCTGCTGGGGGAAAAAAACTCTGAAGCTAGGGACATCAAAATGGGTTTATGGAGGCTGGGTGTGGCCTCTGCTGGCATCTCCCCGGGCTTCTCAGCTACCCTTGGGATCCCCACTGGAGTTGAGCTGAAATGTGCAGTGTCACCTGTTGTGAATATTTTGCACACCCCTCAAAGCTGCTTTAAGGAGGCAATTCCCAGCAAACCAAATCTGCGCCTACCCAGATTGACCTTTTAAAGGTCTGATCCAGAGCCCACTGGAGTTAATGGAAAGATGCCTATTGATTTCAGTGAGCTTTGGATTATGCCTTTAGCCCTTCTAGGGTATCGTGACTGGGTCCTGTGTGTCAGTAACCATTCAGTTGTCTGGATGCACCCTGGGAGTGGGAGCAATGCACTGGTCTTGTCTACATTGGGATTAGCCCACCCTCTGACCAAGCGTAAGCAGGGGTAAGTTCCACCAGTGCAAATCAAGGCTTTGCTTGTACTCCGCGGGACTTTGCCATGTGTTGATGGCAGGAATCAGGGCCTTCCCCACTGTAGATGAGGCTGAAATAGGGCTGTGTAGGGCGCAAGTGAGGACAGATGATGTCCCGCCAAGGATGCTAGCATACCACTAGACCTGCAGCTCTGACTCTCCTCTCTTATACCCAGTATAGCGCCAGTGGAATTGTCCCTGATTTACGGCAGCATCGGAATCTGGCCTGACCCCCCCACCCTCCCCTGCACACTCACTGGGACAAGCTCATCTTCCATTCTCAAAGGAAGCCCATTCTCATGCTGAACATGCCTGGCTTTCCCAGCCCCGGTGCTCGCCCCACTCTTCTTGGGAAGGCCCCCAGGCTTTGAGCTCTCAGGGGGGTAGCAGGGAATCATTGTTCCTTACCAGCAGCGTCTGGGCCATGCTGAATCACTCCAGGTTGCTAGGTGACCGTCTCTGCACTGCTATTCTTCAAAGTGAATAGGGCCTTTTTATTCCCAAGAAGTTGGAAGAAGTTTCTCTGTTGCCTGCCCTTCCCCCCTCCTCTTCTCTTCTCTCCTTTCTTTTCACTGCTGGGCTGGCAAGAGGGAAGTTGGGGGGGGGGGGGAAAGAGGGATGTAGCCACCAATGAGGGCCAGAAAAGCATTAGTCACAAGGCCCAGCCTGAGTCAATGGCAATCTAGGGCACCGGGCTAGGAACGCTGCAAATGGCTGGTGCCCAGGGGCCTTTCCAATTCTGGGCCTCGATCGCCTTTTTCAGCTGAGGCCCCAGGCAGGAAAGCTCCCTTTTTACACCTCACCACCCGATCCCTGTCCTCCCCAACAAGGCTCACGGCAGCCAGTGTCTCCTCGCTGTAGCTAACCTGGGGTACACTCACTATGGCTATGGGAGGGAGAAGCTGGATGAGCATGAAGGGGCCTTAGCACATGAGAGACAGACAGTGCTGGCTGGGGAAGGACATAAGTGCAAGCTTCCCCGTGAGCCAATCCGTAAGGCTCTGCCAATGCAGGCTTCAACCTGCATCCCTCCTGAACTGGACTCTGCGCAGCTCTGGCCACACAATGCAGGTCTAAGGTGCCATTTCAGTCCCGAAACCCCACACAGCTCTGCCAACACTCCCTGAATCCTCACCTGCAGTGACCCCAGCTATGCCAGTCCTGAAACCCCACAAAGCTCTGCCAAGGCACCCTGAATCCTCACCTGCAGTGACCCCAGCTATTCCAGTTCTGCATGCCCCACACAGCTCTGCCAACGCGCCCCTGATCCTCATCTGCAGTGACCTCAGCTATGCCAGTCCTGAAACCTCACACAGCTCTGCCAATGCACCCCTATCCTCACCTGCAGTGACCCCCAGCTAGTCCAATCCTGAAACCCCACATAGCTCTGCCAAGGCATCCCACGCCTGACCTGCAGCCCCACCTGCTACTCCAGTCCTGGGTTGTGCAGGGATGAAGCCGTGTGTCTGAGGCTAACACACATACAGGCCACTGAAGTCATGCGCCTGACCTCATTTGAAAAAAATCACTAGGTCAGATGCTAGAATCTGCCATCTCCTTGGAGACCATCAGCTACGCTTTGGGCTGGAGAGGGGCAGAGTCCAGCAGGCAAGAGGAGCAGAGTGGGTGAAAGGCAGCAGAGACTATGTGAAGTGACCATTTCTCAAACACATAATAGGCCGAGCAGCACTGATTTGTCCAAACGATTCAGCGACTAGTTACAAACAAACAACCTGTTTGAAAGGCTGCAGGATCCACTTGTAAATGATTCACTATGCAACAAAGAGGCTAAATTAGCAATAAATACCAAGCATGCTCCACCATGTCTCATCGTGCACTCCTGCGTAAAGTGACGGTCAAACATGGCCACCAGTGTGAGAACGGGCAGGTTGCACTGCACACCTACACCTACTTGGCACGGCCCATATGGCAACACCGGGTGCCAGGCAGCCAGGGATCAGGCCCACCGGCCAGCATGTGTGGGTCAACCTGGTCTGATGTTATGCAGCATTCTGGTCTATTGTGGTGGACTGTTTAGCACAGTGCAACGCAATGCGCCATGCTGTAACGCAAGCTAAGGCTGTGTCTACAGTAGCAAGTCTGTCAATAGAACATATGTCACTCAGAAGTGTGAAAAACACCCCTCTGCGTGACATACGTTCCACCGACAGACACACTAGTGGGGCCAGTGCGACATAGCTCTCGCTGCTCCTTGGGGGGTGGTTTAATTATGTCGCTGGGCATGCTCTCTCTCCTGTCGGCATAGCGCAGCTACACGAGCGAGCTGCATCGGTACAGCTGTGCCACCGTATGCTTTCTACTGTAGACGTGGCCTTGGCCTTACTCAGTGCACCAGGGGCAGCCCAGTATGCAGGGCCGGCTCCAGGCACCAGCCGACCAAGCACGTGCTTGGGGCGGCACCTTGGGGCAGGGCAGTGCTCGGAGTGGGAAGGGGTTTCGGCGGCGCGTTGCTCAGGGAGGGGGGCGGGGGCTTTGTGTTGCGCGGTGCTTCGGGGGGGGGCTTTGGCGGCGCAGCATGGCGCTCAGGGGGCAGGGGTTTTGGCAGCGCGGTGCTCGGGGGGGCAGGGGCTTTGGGTGGTGCGGCGCTCGGGCGGGAGGGTTTCAGCAGCACGGTGCTCGGGGGTTTTGGTGGCGTGGCGCAGCACTAAGGGGGGCGGGGGTTCAGTGGTGCGGTGCTGGGGGGTCGGGGCTTCGCAGTGCGGTGCTCGGGGGGCGGGGTTTCCGTGGTGCTGGGGGGGGGTCAGGCGGCACTCGCGGGAGCAGGGGGGAAGCGCTCTTTTGTTTTTCCTTGGAGCGGGAAAAAAGTTAGAGCCAGCCCTGCCAGTATGAGTGAACTCCAGTCAGAAAAACCTCATCAGGTCTGTCTCCACACAGAGTTGACTGGGCTGAGGAAATATGGTGAGACAATCCGCGGCAGCAGCTCTCAACGGCACGGTAGTAATATGACTGATGATTCTATCAGCCAGTACTACAGTGCAATGTGATACCCCAAGATACACCACAGTACTGCACCCCAGGGCCAGATAAGCCCTGTCAGTGGGTTTTTTAAAGACCTGGTTAGACAAACAGCTGTCAGAGATGGACAAGGTCCTGCCTCAGTGTGATGGGGGTGGGGGTGGGGTGGACCAGAAACTAGAGGGCCTCGTGTGTTCCCATCCAGCCCTACATGTCCATGAGTCTATGGTACTACGCTGCAGCATCATGCAGTGCAACACAGCACTGTGCAATGCAAGCACCTCTTTGGGAGTGTCCAGAGTGCATTTTTTAGGTTCGGTTCAGAGGCTCCTCCCTCATACGCCCAGGGAATTAACAGCCTGTAACTATTCCCTGCACCGGTTTGTCTCTTGCGGGAATTGACTTGCATCACTCACTAGCAGAGATATGAGAGTCCAGAGCCATCTTTTCTCCCAACAGCACACGCTCTCCCAGGGCACTGTATAATGCTACTCTGTGTCAGGAGGAAGGGCCACCAGCACTGAAAATCTCCATCCATCGACCCAGCCTCTTAGGGCCCTTTTGGGATTTGTAACACTGAGGAGGACAAATGAGTTTGCCTTATTCCCTGGGTTTTAAAGCTGGGATTTTAGAAGCCCCTAGTTTGGAGACCTGGTTCCCGTGCGATCTAATAGGAAGTGAGTGTGTGAAAAATATCACAGCCTGAATGTCTTCCCTAAAGAGAACAGGAGTACTTGTGGCACCTCAGAGACTAACAAATTTATTTCAGCATGAGCTTTCGTGAGCTACAGCTCACTTCTTCGGATGCCCCCAGAACCCCCAGCTGGTGTCACCAGGCAAAGCCCCGCTGACATCACAGGGCCAGCCCCAAACCTCCTCCCCCCGCTGGCAATCCCTGGGGTGGTTGGCGGAGCATGTTGTCCATGTGCACACAAATCCGCGAGGTCAGACAAGGCCATCCCGTTTCCATCCCTGAGGAGCCATTCCGTCACATTTCCACACAGAGCAGTGTCCCAGGCCTACCTGCTGTCTTCCTTTAGGAAACACAGGGCATGGACTGCACAGAGGAGGAAACAATGGAACCGATGCAGAGAGCTGACAGTTCAAAAAGGTTTTGTTCTGAATCGCAGTGAAAACCAGAAAATGTGAAATTTTCCCATGACAGCACATGGGAACTGTGGGGGGTGGGGAGGGGAAGTGGGGGAGGATGGGAACCAGGGCAGGGCCCAGCTGTTTGGTCTATGTTTATCTAGCACCTAATGCAGTGGGGCCCTGAGCCAGTTGTAGGGCTCCAAGGTTCTGTTGCAACACACACCACAAATAATTAATACATGTTAAATAATGTTTAGTATGTGCACCGCGCCGGGCACTGTCCAAACACAGGACTGTCCCTGCCCCAGAGAGCTTCCAATCCAATAGGTCTATGTCTAATATTTTAGTGCTAGCTCAGGAGACCAGGCATCCAGGATTCCTGGGTTCTGTTCCCAGCTGTACCGCTCACTTGCTGTGTGACCTTGGCTTAAGCCTCTGTGCCTTCTGTAAAATGGGAGATCCATAACTAGCTAGCTAACTGGGCCGTAGCTATGCATCTACCACTCTGAAGTCTCACGCACTGGGCAAAATTAATCTCTGGAATAAGTCCACTGGGGATAAATTTGGCCCACTGAGTTACTACCCTCCTCAAAATGCCCCTATGGGGTATGAAGGGCAGGTAACAAAGGGAGTTGGGGCAGGTGACGTGAGCTATTTTTGCACCTTAGATGCACAACAGGTGGAAAGCCCATTGTGGAAATCCCCATCCTCTGCTGCAGAACCACCCAGGGCCTGGACTGCTAAGCTCTGAGAGAGGATGGATGGCCTGGTGGTTAGGGCCCCAGCCTGGGGCATGAGAGACCTATGTTCAATGCCCTGCTCTGCCACAGACTTCCTGTGTGACCTTGGGCAAGTCACTCAGCCTCTCTGTGCCTCATTTCCCCATCAGTGCTGTTAATAGAGAGGAACAGCCTTGCACTCCCCCACAGAGATGCTCTGAGGATAAATACCCCAGAGGTTGGGAGGCACTCAGATACCATGGTAATAGAGGCCTTAGACAGATAAGCTCCCTCTGTGTCCTGGCACTGAGACATCCCACTGCACTGTGGCTGCTAGAGAAAGCTGCTTTCTGCTGTCGGAGGTATCACTGCATTTGGGAAGACAAGAGTCCATTGTAGGCAGCAGATTTGGAGGAGGCCCTTGGTTGGTTCCCGGGGGGGCTAGGTCAGTGCTGAAAGCTCCATGCTGCCATCCACTAAAACCTCACTAGGAAAGTGAAGACCCCCACTGCTCCGCCATGCCTAGTGGGCAGCCCTGGCTTTGCACCTGCCCCTTCGCATGGGTGCCACACACACACCACAGTGCACTGCCTTCTACTCCCTGCTGGTAGCATTTCTTACAGGAATGCATCTCCCCCCAGGGAGGGAGATGCATTCCTCTCTGTCAGGCTTTTAAATAGCATCCTGCTGTCTCTGCTCACTGACTGTTAGCATTCGTCCCAGGCCACGGGCTGCCAACCCACAGGGAATCAGGTGGAAGGGAGAGGCATGTGCCTAAAGCTGTCCCAGGTCTAATTCACAGAATTAAAGACACGTGACCTTGGGACAGCATGGAATAGGTGGGGCTGGGAAAACCCTACAGACTCTAGCTTACACCCATGGATGACCCCTGTGTGGGTGGCTGGGTGTCCTTCCTCCCCACTAATAGGCCCGTGCTGCCACTGGCTTTAGCTTCTGTGCCCTATGTGCCTTGCTGCGAGGCCTGATGGGCAGGGCCCATGCACCCCCTCGCTCCCACTCCCTTCTCCAGTACTTGGGCGGGGCAGGGAATAGGGTATTCTATAGGTGCAGCTCCCCCTTCTGCAGTCCTGGGGCGGGGTGGGGGGGCTGGCCCGATCCTGCTCCCCTCTGCACCATGCCATGGAGAGGAGCATCAGGACATGTCTGCTGGGTGGGGGATTTGGTAGGGGGGGATGGGGTGAAACCAGCCAGCCAGCACACAGGGTTCTGGCCATGCTGCACTCCCCACCCCTGGGTGGTGCTGAGCCAGTATTCCCAGCCCCTCTTGGGCCAGGAGCAAAGCGCCTCATGGGGGTCAAGGGCAACTACCCTTGGAAACAGTGGGCGGGGCAGATGGGCTCCATAAAAGAGCCCTGTCATGTCCTCCTGAGTCCTTGCTGTGACCTGGGGCCAGAGCAGGGATCTCCCAGTGGATCTATCGCTCTGCAGTGCAGGTCAGCCTAGGCGCTGTTGATGGAGACATCCCCTGAGCCTCTAGGGCACAGACCATCTCTTCCCTGATGTCTCTGCCTGAGGGGTGGCCCTGGGGCTGTGTGTTTGGCTTATTTGAGGGTCAAAGGGCCCACAGCTATTGGTTACAGTAATTCCCTATCGTGCCTAGTAGCATCTGGGATGGGAATGTTTGGAGGGATTCTCTGGGCACAAGCCAAAAAAAGAGGAAATTCAGCATTAAGGCCCCCAGCTGCCTATCTGTTCTTAACTCCCCTTGGCTCTATGAGCTTTTCACATGGGTGTGAGCCAAGCACAAGCACACCAGGGATGCAGGAGCCTCAGGCAGGTGCCCCCATATCTCCTGGACACCATGCATCCCTGGAACATGTGTGCTTCAGAACAACACCGCAGCCCACTACTGCCCAGCAGGTCCTGGATAATTCAGCAGGGAAAGGGTTAATGGATGTTTCTTACCCAAATGTCCCGGAGACACAAACCACCTAGGAAGCAAAGAAGCCCCAACCACCTCTATTGAACTAACAAAGCTGGGACATTCGGTCTAAGGGGTGAGGTGCCCAAACCCCACTGAAATTCAATGGAAATTAGACACCCAGGAGAGAGGAAGGATGGTCCAGTAGTGGGGGGTTCCAGTTCTGGGTTCCAGTTCCTGCTCTGCCACAGACTTGGTGTGCGATGTTGGGCAAGACACCCAGACTCTCTGGGCCTGAGTGCCCTACCTGCCCAGTGGATTTCTCTCCCTCACATGGGTGCAGAGGACAAATGGATTGGGAGATGCTCAGATGCTATGGTAATGGGTGCTATTAGCAGCCTCTCAGACAGAAATTCCATAGGCTCCAGCCTCCTGACAAAGAGCTACCTCCATTGAGGTCCATTGCCTTGCCTCAGGCCTTGTGCACTGGAAGTGTGAGTTGTATCTAACAATGCGCTGGAGGTGTTTTGAAGTGAATAACATTCTCTGTGTGACAGCCACACTACCAAACACCTTCGGATCATGGGCACAGCCACACTACCAAACACCTTCGGATCATGGGCACAGCCACACTACCAAACACCTTCGGATCACGGGCATCCTGTTTTCTGCCGGCTCTGACGCTGGCTGAACAGTCAGAGAGAGAAAACATTCCTCTTGAAACATTAACCCTTTTGTTTTCAGTACTCACGGGGCATTAGTATATGAGAGATTAACTACGCTTCCCAACCCCTCAGCCTGGTAGGGAAATACCTTCATGTGATAGATAGGGAAACTAAGGCAGAAATGTTAAATGACTTTGCCAAGAAATCAGTAGAAGACCCAGGACTAGCTTAGGACTTCCCAGCCCCAGGTCTACACTGCCGGACCAGCCCTCTTCTTTAGGTGTGGAGGGTGTTTTGTCTAGACTGGAGGTCAGATGGAAGATTAGAAGCCGGGGGTCAGGACTCCTGGGTTCTATTCCCATTCTGCCACTGACTCACCAGGTTTACTGCTCCAAGCCTTTTTCTCCATCTATAACATGGGATAATAAAAATACACCTACCACTCAGGAGGGGTTTTTCATTAATGCCGTTATGGTTCTTTGAGATCTTCAGATGAAAGTCACTGTTGAAATGCAAAGTTTTACTACTGCTCTTATGTTTTTAATGCAGCCCGTGAGCAGTCCAGCGCTGTCCTGAGCATCTCAGATCCCGCATACTGGGTCTTGTTCCCCTCTATGTCCACTGTCACCATAATAGTGTCACTTGGGACTAACGAGCTTCATGCTCAATGTGTTCCTGAATCCATAATGTCTGGTCACTTCGGCAAAAAAACACCCTAGAAAGTTGGAGAACCGACCCAAACACAGCCTTGATGTTTCATCCAGCCAAAAGGCCAGCAATCAGTTCAGGTCCTTGGAAGACATGAGACCTCTTATTAGCAATCAGCGTTTTACATTTTGCAGTGCTGATGACTGCCAGATCTCTGTGACCCATCATCATCTTCATTATTATTCATATTGCAGTAGCACCGAAAGCCCCAGCTGAGATGGAATGGCGCCCTGAAATCCACTCCCTACCAACTAGCCTTCAGTTCTGACTGGTGTTTTGCAGGCTGCTCCTTCCCATAAATGGATGTCCCTTTTCTGGTGGGTGAGCTGACAAGGGGCTGTTAGACACATCTCCTATCTGTGCTCCTCATGTTTGCTATTGAGGGGCCTTGCATAAGCCTCCCGAGACATCTGCTATCGAATCTGTCAGTATGCTGCAGCGTTGCCTTCATGAGCACCATATGCTCTGCTTTCTACAGCAAGATTGACAGAACACAAGCTTCGTTGCTCCAGACTTTGACCTGGAGGGAGAGTTC
The DNA here is from genome assembly GCF_003597395.2 of Chelonoidis abingdonii. NCBI lineage: Eukaryota > Metazoa > Chordata > Testudines > Testudinidae > Chelonoidis > Chelonoidis abingdonii. The sequence continues at coordinate 16,245,751 of NC_133781.1, forward strand.
CTTAGGCCAAATTTTCTGCAGTTGTCTGAATGCTCCTCTGGCCTCTGCTGAACAAACTGGGTCTATACACTGTCCTCTGTCTGGTCTATAGAGATCGCCTTCCCCCAGCGTGATGGTCCTTCACAGTGCAGATCGTGAATTCAGAGCTTTCCAGCAGCAATTTGCTACCAACAGCCACAAGATGCAAAATGTTCTTGTTTTTCTCTCTCTAGCAAGTATCAGAGGGGTAGCTGTGTTAGTCTGGATCTGTAACAGCAGCAAAGAGTCCTGTGGCACCTTATAGACTAACAGACGTTTTGGAGCATGAGCTTTCATGGGTGAATACCCACTTTGTTGGATGCATGTAGTCCAATGAAGTGGTTATTCACCCACGAAAGCTCATGCTCCAAAATGTCTGTTAGTCTATAAGGTGCCACAGGACTCTTTGCTGCTCTCTCTAGCAATGTCACTGGCTTTGTTTCCAATAAAAAGTCATGGACAAAAATGAGACTCTCTATTTTTTATCTTGATTTCTTCTTCCTGGATTTATTTTTATGTGGCAACTTCAGTATTAAGAGACTAGTGCTCAACATTTTACACTGATTCAGCTCCTAGATAAACATCACTTAGTTTCTGGACACTGGCTGAATGCATTCTAGCCCCAAAGTAGTAGTAATCCAGAGGAAAAACAGCGAGTATCATTTTTACCCAAGGCTCTAAGTCCTAATAAAGTACACACAATTACTTGGAATAGTCTGCATAAGCCAAGCACTGTTAATAAACAGGGAGCTGCCAGACTGACAATCTGATGAGAGCACATAGGGCTCAGGGAATGAATCTCCCATTTGCAGACACCTGAAAACAGAGGGTTCCAAACTGCTTCAAGGTACATTGAAATTGTTTAAAAATGTAACAGTCTCCAATATTCAATTAACCCAAACTTATTTTCAAAGACTATCAGGATTTACTGTGCAACCACTTGGAATCGCCCTCTTCCTGTGCATTCAAATGGGGGCTGGATTCCCTGACTCCTGCTCCGTTTTTCCAGTCTGGAGCGCCTACCAGGAAGTATCAGTAAAATGATACTATTCACTGAGAGAACTTATCATAGTTATGGGGATCATGAAAGGCAGTTAGGGATTGCTAGAAACTCTATAAAAAATGTTCTACTTATACGACGGGCCCTGATTCTCCTTTCACATCTGCTTTATACTGATGTAACTCCATTGGCATTCTGATTTATTCTTGCATAACAGAAAGGAGAATCAGACCATATTCCTATATAGAAAATAAATAATTAACTGTGCAAGATATTCCTTAATCCCTGTAATTTTCCTTCACAATTCAGAGTGATGCATTCTGCCTTCAATGGTTTGCTGCTTTCTCGTTGCTCTGTATTAATTCTCTCTTATGAGTTCAAAAACATCAGCAAAATCAAGCTCCACATACCTCACCCATTACAATTTTACATTCAAACAACAAACACCTTTGTCCAAACCATGGGACCAACCATAGATGCTAGGATGGCTCCCCGACATGCCAACTTCTTCATAGGCCTTCCTGAAGAAGAATTTCTGGACAAATGCACAACAAAACCAATTATATACTTGAGATACATCGATGATATTTTCATCCTCTGGACAGATGACTTCAGCTCCCTCATAGATTTCCACCACAACTTCAACAACCACCACTCATCCATTTAACTCTCTCTGGAAAACTCCCACACCAGCATCAACTTCCTGGACACCATAATCAGCTTCAACAAAGGAACCCTACAGACAACGATATTCATGGATCCAGTAACCACCCTAAACACACCAAGAAATCTGTTATCTACAGCCAGGGACTCAGATACTACAGAATATGCTCCAAGGAGAAAGTGCAGGATATACACCTTAATGCACTCAAACTGCCTTCACCAAACAAGGACACTCCACCAGAGTACATCACATCATGGAATGGGCCACCCAAATACCTCAAGAGAACCTGCTTCAATACAGAAATAAAGCCCCATCTGACCTCAGCCCACTACTAGTCACTTACCACCACACCTACCACACTGAACCCATATGGAGTATTATCAGTACTCAATGGGGACCTCATTCTGAAATAAATCTTTCCTGAACCCCCTCTTCTGGCCTTCAAACAACCCCCCAATCTTATCATCAGAAGCAAATCTCCCCACAGACCAGGACACACCAATTCTAAGCGGCACCAGACTCTGCCAGAACAGATGCAAACCTTGCAGACATCTCCGCTGTTACAATGATCAACACCCCCTACAGCATATCTTGCAAGATCCCTCATCCCCGGGTCCTATACCTGCCTCTCACAACATGGGGTGCACCTTTTCCAGTGCACTAAAAGCCCGAATAACAACTATGTAGGTGAAATGAGACAATCACTACTCTTTCAAATGAAACTCACCGAGGAAAATGATAAAAGACAAATGTCACATGTGGGTGAAAGCTTTTCACAAAGCGATCTCTATATCTGCCTTGTTATGCCTCTTCCTCAAAGGAAACCTGCACAACTCTTTCAAAAGATCAGCCTGGGCATAGGCACTGACTTCCCCTCTAGCTTGACGCCCCCTTCACCTCAGGCCCTGTCCCCACTCCACCCCTTCCCCCAAGCCGCAGCCCTGCCTCTTCCCACCCCTGCTCTGACCCCACCTCACTGCACCCCTTCCTCCAAGCCCCCGCCCCAGTCCTGCCTCTTCCCCATCTCCTTCTTCGAGCCTGCCCCATCCCCACCCCTTCTCCTCCCTCCCAGAACTTCCTATAAGCCCTGTGAAAAAGCAGTTCCTGTTCCTGGGGGGAGGGGGAGGAGCTGGTCAACAGGGCCGGGCAGGTGAGAGGAGCTGGGGGGCAGGGGGAGCTTGGTTGTCAGTGGGTGCTTAGCACCTGCTAATTTTTCTCTATGGGTGCTGGAGCACCCATGGAACTGGCACCTATAAGCCTGGGAGCTTAAATCCATAACTTTGCTTGACATTAAAAATCGTGGTCTTAAAAAACATTGGATTTATGGTTTATTACAACAATCTGTAATCCACTAACTCCTCTTTTTGTTCTATGACTACAGTGGTGTTAATGGGCCACTTCACCTCAAATGGTCCCTTAGAATATATGTTAACTACTTATGCTAGACAATCTGTTCAATCTTGTATTTGTCTGTGACGCTCTTAGGGCTTGTCAACACTTACAACCCTGCAACGATGCGGCTGTAGCGCTTAGTGAAGACGCTACCTGTACCAATGGGAGAACTTCTCCTGTCAGTGTAGGTACTCCACCTCCTTGAGAGGCAGTAGCTATGTCTGCAGGAGAAGCCCCTGAGTGACATAGTGCTGTCTACACTTGGGGTTAGGGTGGTCTAACTATGTCGCTCAGGGATATGGATTTTCTGCACCCCTTCTTCTTAGCATATGTGCAACATGCCTCAGCTGGCACATCACCAGGATTCATCACTGAATTTGGTCTGCTTCTCCGGCCCAGCTACTGATGGGGAGTGTGACATGAACGCTTACCAACATAAGTCTGCAGTGTAGAGCAGGGTTTAGCACCTTTCCCAGACCGGAAGAGCTGCCTGCAGCTCCAAAGCTTCTCTCTCTCACCAACAGAAGTCAGTCCAAGGAAAGAGCTTATTTCACCCAGCTTGTCTCTCTCTGTGTCTACACTAGAGACACCCCTGAGAGACATGGCCTTAAGGTACACAAGGTAACTACACACAGGCAGCCTTGCTAGGAGCTGTGTCTGAGGTCGTGTCCGTTGTTTATTTCGGGGGAGGGGCGAAGGGTTTACAGGTCAGTATTTGTGGAACAGGTGTGTCAGCCTGGGAATGTGACTCTGGGCACCTCCCTGGCCCTGCGGGCCCGATTCTCAGCTCACTCACCGCAACGCCCACGTCCGAGGATTGGCTAGCAGAGCTGCGGACCGCGGAGTTACTCTGGGTGCCCGAGAGATCGGGCCGCCCTGGGCCTGTGCACGCTGGCGTAGGGGCCGGTTCCAGTGGCTGCTGGATTTGCGGCAGAGTTGTAAGAAGCAGCCGGGGGGACGGGAAATGGCATCTCCCTCCTGGAGGACCCACTGAACGCCTGGTTCCCAATTCAAAGCGCTTCCATCGCCCAGCGAGATCCCCCCGCCCCGCGCTGTGCCTCCTCCCCCGCCGGAGGGACCCCGAGAGCGGCAGGGCAGGAGGGGCCGGGGCGGGGCCGAAGCGAGCGGCCGGGCGGGACGCGCACCGGGAGAAGGAGCCGCCCGGGAGCGGGGCGCGTTCGGATTCCTGGCTCGCTCCACGCCCGCTGGCGGCTGGAGTTTGCGCTCCGGGGCTGGGGGCTCGGCGTGGCGGCGCGACACCCCGGGATGGGGGCTCCGCGCTGGGCGCGGCTCTGCCTCCTGCTCGTGGCGGCGGTAACGCTCTGGGTGCTCCTGTGTGGGCACGACCGAGACACGCAGGCTTCCCCGAAGCCCAGGTAAGGCGGCGGCGGCGGCGGAGGGGGTTGGCACTCACAGCGGACGGGAAGAGACAGTTCCTGAGAACTTGTGGCTACAACAGTGTCCTGCGGAAGGCAGCAGCGCAACACATGATCTGCGGTGGGGCAGGAGCGGGACTTGCACACAGAGCGAAGGACGGACAGACAGACAGCAAAGAACACACCCATGGAGCGAAGGACGGACAGATAGACAGACATATAGTGAAGGACAGAGAGGGGCACAGAGCAAAGAACACACATGGAGCGAAGGAGGGACAGACAGACAGACATATAGTGAAGGAGAGACAGGCACACACAGCAAAGAACACACACATGGAGCGAAGGACGGATAGACAGACACAGAGCAAAGAACACACCCATGGAGCAAAGGAGGGACAGACAGACAGATACATATAGTGAAGGACAGACACACAGAGCAAAGAACGGACAGATAGACACACAGAGCAAAGCACACACCCATGGAGTGATGGGAGGACAGACAGACAGCGAAGGACACACACACACACACACACACACACGGAGCGAAGGACGGACAGATAGACACATAGTGAAGGACAGACAGACAGACAGACAGACGGAGAGAAAGACAGACACATACCCAGAGCCAAGGACACGCATACAGAGCAAAGGATGGAGAGGCAGACACACAGACACACACAGAGCAAAGGACAGACAGGGAGACAACAGAGTGGAAAACACCACCTTGGAGCCTGAGGCAGGCAGCAAAGCGCAGGAGAGAAGAGGGGCATTTTCAATCTGGGCCTCAAGGGGCTGGTAGTAAAAGAAGACAGGGAATGTTAAGTGCATAGGGATAAGCCGGGCTTCTGGCTGCCCTTAGCTTTCTGTCAAGCCTTGGGATGTTTTGGCCAAGGGCCGTGTAACGTGCTACACAGAAGTCTCTCGCTGGGCCCAATCCTGCAAGGTGCAGAGAGCCCGCCATTTACATTGGTTTACATGATTGAGCCCCTCCTCCCCCCCAAGTGCTAGAGCTCCAGCTGGCGTAAATCAGCATAGCTCTAGTGACCTAGGTGAGAGCTACACGGATTTACTGAACCCCAGCCGCAGATCTGGACCCTGGACTTCAATGGGCCGAAGCTGATTGATCCCAGCTGGAGATGCAGCCCTCTGAATTCAGTAGAGCAGTGCTGATGTACACCCGCTGGAGGCCTGACCCCCAGCACTTTGAACGTACCTATGGCATCTTGTGATCACTAACCTGGAGAGATTCCCAGCCACTTGCAAAACTTCATGGACACCATTTCCTAATCTCCTGGGATCAGCCCTGCTCAGCTGCCAGGCCCTGAAAGGACCCCAGGAGGGTTCCACCCACTGCCAACCCAGATGGTAAAAATGTTGAAGTAGCTTGCAATATAGCAGCCATGCATGTGGGAGGCGAGTTTCACTGCAGGGCATTTTGCTTCCAGGGACATAATCCATCCTGCTTTGCTGGGAGGATCATGTAGCTTGTGCAGTATTTGCACTTGCATTTACCTCTAGGAGCATTGCTCACCTCTGTGTCACGCAGCCTTGGGTCAAGTAAGCGGATGTAACAAGCCACTCAGGGTGATAAGTTTTTACTGTATCAGCCAGCAAGTGAGTCAGCGACTGGTACTGGCACTGGCATCTCACTGTGCTATATGTAAATACAGTGGGAATCATCCAGCTGTGGGGATTGGGGATTCATTTGGATATTGCTGTGGATCTCAGACATGATCCACACCCTCCCTCCCTTCTAGCCGCTGTCTAGCAAAGCTCTGCTAAATTCTCCCTGTCCCTAATATGCATTTCTAATCCTGTGATTCCTTCTCCTGCTGGGAAGTGGCACAACTGGAAACCTCAGTCTTTACCTCTGTCGCTCTCTGCCGCCTTGTTTTAAAGGTCAAGCAGCAGTGGACAAGTTGTAGGGCAGCCACGCTTCTGCACCCTCATGTCAGTACTGAACAACAACATCTAGTGATAATCAGGAGAGAAGAAGGACAAGACTTGGCTCTCAGACAGAGCTTTTCATCCTACAGAGTGCTGTAGAAAGTGTTATTGTCTCCATTGTATGGATGGGGAAACAGAGGCGCATAGCGAGGTGAAGTGATTTGCCCAAGGTTCCATATAGCAGGACAGTGTCAGAGTATGGAACAGAAATCAAGACCCCTGACTCCCCAGTTCAGTGACATAGCCACTGGACAACGCTGCTTCCTGGGGCCGTTGGGGATGCTAAAAAGGAGAATATATTCGTAAAATCAAAATCCTAATCCCAAAACAAGGTTAAAAGTACCAATCTGGATCATTAAGCCCCCTACATTCTAAACAAAACAGCAACATCTGCCACCCCACATTAAATCAAAACCCCTAACTCTAAACCGAAACTAGACAATCAGAAACCTGGAACCAAATTCCTTATCTCTATGCACTCCACTGTAGTTACTTCCCTTGAATCATAAACCTAAGCCAGTGTGTATCCAAATTGATAACCTCAAGGCCATTTCTGTAACTCAATGCCTGGGTTGTGTGTGTTTAGTCTGTGTAGCCAAGCGCCAGGCTAGAGTGACCAGACAGCAAATGTGAAAAATCAGGACAGGGTATGGGGGGTAATAGATGTCTATATAAGAAAAAGACCCCAAAATCAGGATTGTCCCTATAAAATCGAGACATCTGGTCACCCTACGCCAGGCCCACAGAACACAATCCCAGTTTAAAGCAAGCATGCTGTTCCTGCACTACCTGCAAGACTGGGAGATGAGCAGCTGCCTTGCTTCATTTTATAGGTAGCTGAATTTCACTGGTGACTTATATTTAGTGTGTATTTTGGAACCATTCCAGATAAGAGGTGCTACATACATGCAAAGCTGTTGCTGTGTACATGCCCACTTCCACTCTGTGAGTTTGATTCTCCAGTGCTTTTGCACAGCTAATCACACCTGTGCAAAGCGGATGTAAAATGCCACACAATCCAAATATGATGACCATTTTGTGCAGAGGGAAGTGGTTGTAGGATGGCCACCATTTCAGCTGACCCAGGATGCTCCAGAGCTACGAGCATGAGCTGCTACTTCTTGGCTACTTGTTACAGCTGCAATCCTCTGGCTTGGCACAGAGGGGGACCTGTAACACACACTCACTCACCAGTGGGTGACAGTTGCACAGGTTGCAAAGCAGTGCGGAATCTCAAATGCCAAAAGCCTTAGTCCATGGAACATAAAGGCCTGGCTCCTATTTTTCTTTCCAAATGACGTACTTAGAAACTTCCGGTGTTGGAATGATTAGCATTGTCATTCATTATTAGCACACAGGAAAAGATTGTTGACATTTCCGTAGCCCCGTCTGCCCTTGCCTGCGAGTGTGATCCTGTGAGAGACGGCCAGCTGTGGGAGTTCCACATCTCGCAGCAGGTCCTCAGCACTTTGCAGAGCAAGGCCTTTTTCTGGAAGGCCCTCCTTGGGGTCCTTCTCCTGTGGATTTGCTTAGCCCCTGAATGTGTGCTTAACGCAGCGGAGTTCCACTGCGTGCTAACAAGTGAGTTATCTACAGGGAATGCGGTGGGGAAATGAGCCATTGGAAATACCCTTTTTTAAGATTCCACAGCTATTAAGACAACCCACCTGCATGCTTTGTGGACACTGAAAGATCCCAGGAAGGGCTGCCAGCAGACACAAGGTCGGAGTGGTTCTTTGGTGCATCACCTGGTGACGTCATGATCTTTTGACATGATGCCCTGAGCCATCACCAGCTGTCTACCCTGACAGGGAATCTGGGGTGGCTGCAGCACTAGGCAGGCCTTGCAATGCCCTGATGTTACTGCTTTATGTCATAGCCTCGCTCCAGGATCGTTTAGCTCAGAAGAAACTTGCAGGGAAGTGAGCTGCCAGCAGAGGCTTGCCTGCATGTGAGGGGCAGGCAGGCACCCTGGCAATATAGGGTCTGAGGAGATCCTGGAATGCCTCAGGGCTTGACAACCTTTGAGCAAACTGCATTGGGCTTGTGACTGACATTTTCAAACTCGCAGGGAGTTAGGCCCGCAAATCCCACAGGAATTCAATGACAGTCAAGCACCTAATTTCCTAGGCAGCCTCACTGTCCCTGCCAAGCCTGCTTTTCTTATTGGGGGTGGCATTTTAACAAAATACCCCCACTACTCCACCAGTAAATACCTCAGATTTACACACAATGGTTTAAAAAGTGGCTCAGAACCACCCGTCTTTCCAAGAATGCACCAGGGGCCTGATCCAAAGCCCACTGAAGACAGTGGAAAGGCTCCCATTGACTTCAGTAGCCTTCAGCTTAGGCCCTGAGTAAGTAACCGTCCGGCTGCTCCTGCAGCGAAGTGGGTTCGGTTCACCTGAGGGAAGGGGCAGGGTCTGTTCCAAAAATCAGGTCTTAAGTGGCATGTGGGAGGGCTCTGTTGCTCCAGCTAGGGATGAAGGACTCAGGTTCAGGATTGACTCACAGCTTTTGGGACAGTAGCAACCCCAAGAAGGGGATGGGATGACTCCTTCCTAAACTGCCACTTAGGGGTGTTTTAACGCAGATGTTTTAACACTGCAGCCCCCACCTCCTGCTAATCTGTCTTCCACTGTCCCTGCTGCAGGAATGCTGGGAATTAGGAGAGGGTTCAGTGGAAGGCAGAACAGATGGGAACAACCTTCCTCTGTCTGGGTGGACATCCCTTCCAAAGCTGTGCCCTGGCCTCTTGGGATGCAGCAGAGCACTGAGAAAAGGACAAACAATCAGGACAGAGAAGTCACTCACAAGTCAGCTTGAAGCAGGAGCGACTTCTGTCTGCGAAGCCCTTTGACAGTCATGACAACTATGGAAGGGCCAGCCTGCTGGGGAGTTGGTGGGGAGGGGGAGGAGAGAGCCTATTAACTTTCGGGAGGGAGTGGGCCCAAGTTAATATTCGGCCACAGCTCCTTGTGGCAGAGGAGCTGCAGGCCAGGTATAAATTCCCTTACACTCCAGGGAATTCCCCACTGCTGCAGGGAGCCTCTGCACCAGTCCTGGGTGCTGGAGTGTCCTGGGGCATGGACGGGTATGACTGGGGCAGGCCTGCACCTGGGCAGTTCTGCATCCCTGCCATGGGCCATTATGGGAGGGAGGGGGCATGCAAAGTAGGGCAGCCAGTAGAGGGTTGTTCTAAATAGCACTGGGGCCTGTACATGCCGTTGTAATCCCCTAAAAGGACAGGCACAAATTCTCTCTCCCTTGGTTCCTGTGCAAGCCAAGGGATGAATTGGGCCCAGTGAGTTTAAACTGCTGGTTTGACACCATATAGTGCTTAATCACCACTGGGAGTGCTTAGATCTCCCAGCATTAGAAAAATCATAGGGGTGGGATTTCCAAAAACGATTGGCCTAACTCTGCTGCCATTGATATCAAGGCCAAAGCTGAGTGCTTGTGAAAATTCTACACTAGGTAAGTAGGGGGAGAGAGAGATCTTACAGCATTTCAATACCATGGGAAGATGTTCTCTCACCTGTGTTACTTGGTTTACTGGCAGATTGCAAGTTTTTCCAGCTGTTTTGATTTTTCCAACCTTTCTCTTGAAACATGTAAGTTTTTGATCAGAGGTAGGCCCAGCCCAGGGCCCCAGGGCTGAGCCCCTCTTCAGCTTTGAGAATAGTCGACTGTAGATCTGATTCCGGCTCTGAATGTCATGACTCTGCTCCTCTGATTCTACTTTTTAGCTGATTGCATTTTGCAGTAGAGTCCCAGTCAAATGTACTTAAGCCTTATTTTAGCAGGAGTGGTCTGTACAGGATTTAAAGCTCTTTAAAACTCCACATACTGTAAGATCCCTGGAATGCAATGTCTGGGAAGGGGAGGGGACAGTCTTTCTTTTTAGTCAGGACCTTTCTTGGAGAAAGAACAAAATATTCTGTGCCACTCAATTGTTTCAGGGACAGATTCAGATCTTATCATCTCTGCAAACAAAGTATCTGAGAGAGAATGGTGGGGAGTCTCAGATAAACTACATTCCTTTTCCCAAGCTCTCGGACAATATCTGATCACAATTTGGCAGGGGATGGGGTAGACACATTATTTATTTCTAAGCATGGGTGACTTGACTACCTATGTCTGAAGGATCATTCAAAGACTGGGAGGGGACAGATCTTAGGAATGGCTGCAGTTCAAAGAAGCATCTCTGTGACTTTAATGGGACTTAAATACGTGCTTAAATGTAAGTGTATAACCTCCAGTGGACTGGCTGAAAAGAGGGAACCTGAGCGAAGCCTTGCTGTTGGGCCTGACTCTCTGTGATCTCAGGGCATTGCCCCAGGAGCAGGTCGGGGTGAGAACTTCAGAGCAGAGCAGAGTAGCTCTGGCTACCATTCCTGTGCTCGTATGACACAGACAGGGATGCCTGATGGGGGTTATCAGCCACTAACTAGAGAGCATGGGGAATTTTTTAAAAATTATGTTGAGTATTGGATACGGCTGTGGATCACCCCCAGCATGCACTGTGAATTTCTCCGTTTTGCCCTTGGAGTCACAGTGGAGAGCTTGGCTCCCTCCAGAACCCATAGATGGTGCTCCTTCGATTGGCTGGCGATGGGTGCAGCAGCAGTTGGGGGCCTGATGTACTTAATTAAAATACAGCCAAGACCCACCCTGTGGTTTGCTGCTGCACATCCCATTCAGCAAACAAAAAATGTATTGCTGCCAGCACAAGACTTCCAAGCTCATTCCACCAATGACCTCTGCGTTGATGGGTCCGTAGTGCTTGCAATTTGAGGAATGGTACCAGTGAGCAGTCTGCTGTGTAAGGACAGCAGTTGCTACCCAGCTGCCTTGCACTTTAGCCTGTGAGCACCCTTTGCAATGGACATCTTACTATGAACAAAATATTCTGGTATAATTTGGCTTCCCAGATAATTTGGGCAAGGCAGATTTATTTAGATTGAATCACACACCCACACAAGGGGACCTGAGACTAGAATGGCTCCTCTAGCTTCAAAAGCTTTCTGCCTCTTCACAGTGAGCTCCCGTACTGCTACCAGTATCAGGTCTCTTATCTTCTCTGTACTCCAGCCACTAGGGGTGGCATCAGCCAAAGGCTCTGCATGAGCAAGGCCTTTCAGTTCATGTTTGACTTTATGTGGCATTGATTGAGGCATGGGCTTGAAGTGGATAGAGCCACTTTACCCCTGCTACGTGTTGTGACAGTTTCTAACCAGGATAACTAGTTTCTGAGTCTTCAGACCTGCTCCCATGTGTCCTGAGGGACCCTGCCCCTCCATGCTTGCCAGTAGCAGCTGCCCTCTTGATGCGGTCACCAGCAGGTGACATCTTGGAGCTGATGGCATCCCCCACATCGGGTTGCTGGCTAGGCAGCAGCGTCTTTGGCACCTGTTTCTCATCTGGTCCACATCACTGAATCGGAAGGAGTCCAACACCATGAGTATCAGTTCTGGTGCATGCTGCACAAAAGGTGCCAGGGTATATCTGCCCTTCAAGTTGGGGGCTGTTCTCAGTTCGAGGACATGTACCTGCTTTAGCTCCAATCAAGCCAGTATGCTAAAAATAGAGCGTAGCAACCGCCGCACCAGCAGCAAGAGTGGCTAGCTACTCCGTGTGTGTATCCAGGCTCTCGGACAGGTACCCAGATACAGTTACTCAGGATGCTGAGGCTGTGCTCTATCTTTAGCTTGATCAGAGCTAGTACCAGTATCTCCTTGAGCTGAAAATTACACTCCCAGCTTGAAGTGCGGACGTAGGTGCAGTGTCTACACCTGGCCTGAAGCGGAGGCCTTGCCTGAGAGCCTGAGTACATCAGGAAAGGCCAAGCAGAGGAGTCAGGGCTGAGCTGTCTCTAAGAGGGGGTGAGGCTTGAGGAAGAAGATGGCGGGGGCTTAGGGTGGGTTTATTTCAGTTTTTGCCTGAAGGTGGCAAACTTTCTCTCGGGAATCTCCTTCTGTACAAGGGTGAACGTGCGCTGGGTCGGCCAAAAATATTCCAAGCCCGTTGTGGGTCTGGAATGGGCAGACCAAAGCCCTGTAATGTCATAAACTAATCAGATTTCACCACGGGGCAAAGAGAGACCCAGAGCTCCTCAAAGGCCACTGCTAGAGCACCCCTACCTGGAACTTATCTCAATCTCTCCCCCACTGTCGCCTCACCTGTAACTTATCAGAAGCCTTGTTTTTTCCCTTCCTCCCACCATGTACCAGCCTGTTTTCATAGCCACTTCCATTCTCTCCAATCTCTGTTCAGCAATCTGAAGTCCCTCAGTGTGTGTAAATGTAGGGAGTTAGAAAGAGCATGCTAGTATTTGGGACAAGAAATCTTTATGAAAAGGGCTTACCGTGCATGTACAAGGGCTACTTTTCAAATCCAAACCTCCACCCTGCGTCATTTTCTCTTCCCTAAACACCCAAAGCAGTAGATTGTTCTCTACTACCCACTTTGCAATCCTCCTTCTGCCAGCTATGGACATCTTCCACCTCCCTGAAAACATCACAATCATTTCATTGCTGCTTCAGGTCTGTAGAAATGCTGAGTACTTCAGCTAAAAGGGGGCTGCAGTCTTCAACCCTGGCCAGGCATACTGGGAAAAAGGCAACTCACCATTACTGTATTGTTAGGGGGGTCAAAAATGCTGGCTGAACTGCCAGGTATCAAGCGAAACGCAGCTCCACCATTAATTTATTCAGATGACAGTAGTGTCTGCAGGCCTCACTGTGCAAATACGCAGTTAGGCACCATCCCTGCCCTGAAGAGTTCACAGTGTAATTAGACAATGCAGGGGGAGAGGGAGAAAGAGAATATAAGTTGCGCAAAGTCAAACGGCAGGTTAGCAGCAGAGTTGGGACTAGAACTTGCACCTCTTGCCCTCCAAGTCAGAGCCATTCAGGCCAGCTGTACCAGCCCAATCAGCAATTCCAAGGCCAGAAGGGCCTATTGTAATCATATAGTCTGACCTCCTGTATAGGAGAGGCCAGAGAACTTTCCCAAATTCCTAGAGCACAACCATCTGTCACGAGCCCATTGGAACATCAGTGAAAAGCAGCAGCTCAGAAGGTAGCATTGGGGGAGCCAGGGGGAAGCAGCTAAACTTGTTAAAAGAAAAGAATTAGCCATGCTGCTAGCAGCTGCCTGAGTCCAGGTTCACTGAGATTTAGCCCAGAAAGAGACACAAACTGCAGATTAAGCAGATTTCTTTGAAGGAGGAGATGGGGAAAGGGACTCTGTTGGCAATGCTAGTAAGATCTATGTTTGTGCTGCTCAGTAATTACCATCTTTGCTTCCTCACCAACTGGAGCATTGGTTAAAGGAAAACAGGCACTTGCTTTGATCAGCAGTTAGATCAGAATGTTTTCTCAGCGTGAAATAGTGCCTAGATATCACAGGAGATAGCCTGTATTGTATATTAGAAAATAAGAGGGATTTCACTCAGAGGAGGAGGCGACTGTGAAAGTGACATTCTTCACGACACTACAGGCAGCCCTATCATACGGTGTTTAAGGAGGACCCCTCAACAGGGCAAAAGGAGGGGGTCACATATCCTTGCTTCCAAGTGGTTGCAGTTGTGCATTCAGCCCTGTTTGGCACATAAGAAACCAGGTCTCACGTTAACTAGGCAGAGGGCACTCGGGAATGTCGTACATCCTGGGAACCTGGTGGAGCTACCTGGAAATCCAATCCTGGAGCAAGCTCTGCCATTTTTCTTACAGAAACCTGGGAAGAAGGACCAAGAGGCAGGCTCCGTTATCCACCTGCCTCTACCTGTCCCAGGCTCCTCAGACAATGTCTCTAACAACATGCTTCTTGTCTCCTCCACAGTAAGGCATTTTAATTCAGGCCCCTGATGATACGCATCCTCTCCCCAGCTGGCCCCCTTCATCCAGAACATAGGCTGCCACAGGAGTCGCTTTGAAGCGAACCTTCTGTTTGCTGATGAATAGGAACCTTTTTTCCCCTTTCTTAGGGGGCCCAGCTGGCAGGCTGGGATGCAGAGCTGCTGTAAACTTATCTCTCCTGCCTCTGAACGTCTAAGTATGCAGGTGGCCTGCAGCCTCTGGAAGGCATGCTCTCATCTACTAGATCCGTCTCTCTCTTGCACGCAACACACACAAGCTGAGCACCTGGTACTGTAAGCCCTCCGATTTCCTACGGAGAGCTTTCAGGATTGGGGCAGTTTTCCATGGAAATCAAAGCAGTTGCTCAGAGCAGTCTGGGAATGACCCCAACTCTATTACTAAGCCTCAAAGCTGATCAAGACTGTGCATGTTTTGAAGGTGATCCTGATAAACTGACAGCTGTCATCGTGGACAGAGTGGTAGAGATGGGGTGGCTGGGATGGCATGTGCCCTTTATTTCCCCTATCAAAGGTCTATGATTCTTTCTTGGTGGCAGCTGTGGCTCAAGACCCATGTAATCAATCTAGCTGGAGCCTGCAGAACAGCAGCCTAGATTCAGCCTTTGGAATTCATTCTCACAGGGGGTCAATGAGTCATCTACTTAGGCTCCATTTCAAAAGGGTCTGGGAGGCTTGATGAGTAGATATGCAAATTGAGTGCCCTGATACAGATGGTTAACTGTTATACTTCCAGGGTAGGAATCCTCCCACACAGCACAGCGTTGCCCAAGTGTGTTTTTTATCTCCATTGGAAACATGAGGGATTGGCCAGTGGCGGGAACTGGCTGCTGGCCTCCGTGGGCTCATGTACAGACATGTCATAGCTAATCCTGAGTTGTTCTGATCACTCCCAAGAGAGGCTTAAGGAAGAAAAAGATACTGGAGAGGCTGAGAAGTTCAATTTGGAGGGTGTCCAGATTGAGGCCTTGTTTCAGCCCATTATAGTTGTGGGAGCCAGCCACGGATTTCAATGTTGGATCTGACTGAACTCCTCCTGCTTTTGAGTGTGTTTCTATCCAGGGATTTGGCCTGGGCTGTTCTTTGGTTTTCTTTATTTAAAAAAAACAACAACCCAACAGGAACATGAATCTTTTTCAAACTGCAAAGGAGTAAAGAAAATAATCCAGTAGGTTGGGAACTGATGACTACAAGAGACTATTGTTTGCAGAGGAATTCTCCTTGCTCAGAGAGGGCAGCCCCAATGAGCAGGTGACAACTGGCTTCCTGCCATAAAGTGATCTGCTAACAGGTGACCTCTGACCCCAAGGGGAACAGCAGGCAGTTTAAAGAAAGGAACCCCAAGGCTGCACCCCACCCACTCCCCAGTGACCTCCCATTCTGCTCTGGGCCATGTTACCATGGTGACTTAGGGAGCCATATCAAGTCAGAGAGCTGGTACGGAGGGCCAGAACTACCCGAGCTTGGATCTCCTGGTGCCATGCCAGGAAGCTTATGTTTCTGGAAGGGGGTGGGATTCCCTTCAGCAAATGTGAATAAACCCAATTTCTCCCGGGTGGTTCTCCTGGACCGAAAGTGACTGCCGTGAGCGGTGTGGTTCCAAAGAGACTGGATATCCAACCTGTAGGTGGTGCCACTCCCACCTGTTGCTGCTGTCCCGTCTCGGGGGGCAGAGTCAGGGAGATGATCCCTCACCACTTGCCTTACCTTTCAGGCCTGAAGACAGAATGAAGGGAGGCCCTAGGAAAGTCAGACTTCCAGCTCACTGCACCCAGCAGCTGGCATGAAGCTTCCATTTCACTGCCACACATCTCTCCAGAGTATGGGGCAGGTTTGGATCTGCATTCACTGTTGACTTTGGACACTGCTGTTTGAACTCCAGAGCGATGGCATCTCGACCCACCTGGCAGTGAGCCCATTGTCCTTTGTGCCTACACAGAATAACAGAGACTCCCAGTGGGCTAAATCCTGAGCAGGCGAGAGCACCCTCCACTTTCATGGGTTCAATAGGAGCCATGAGTCCTCAGCACGTCCCTGGGTTTAGCATGACGACTTCAGTGGAAGGGGCCCAGCCTCTCACAGGATCAAGATCCCAGGTCATAAGCAACTTGATGCAGAAACCACAACAAGCCTCACTAACTGGTATCTTTCCTGTTCTGTCATCTAGAATCTAGACCTGCCCAGAGCAAGGTTAATGCCATGATGCTAAAAACACAGGAGCCCTGTCTACACTACAGCTGCACTGGTGGTAATTATGGATCTTAAATGTGCCAGTGTAGATGCAGCCGGGGATGCAGGGCCAGAGCAAAGCTGTATGTCTGAGCCCCACTCAGGTCAGTTACTGTGCCTTTGAGGGTCAGTGAAAGGCCAGGAGGCCCATTTCTCTCACTGCACCAGGCAGAACATATTGAGGGAACACCAGGTGCTTTGCTGCTGGTTAGCACCGGCTAAGGCTGGATTAACCATCCCCCACCCTGGTCTGGTCTGGTCTGTGCTCTTTGGGGGCTGGATTGTCTCTCATTCCCTGCATCGCTGCCTTGATGGACAACAGTTAATATTTAAACAGGAACATTTTTTGCTGAATGATAAATACCAGTCACGAAGCTAGCTCGCTGCATTCCAGCTTAAAACGCCTCTCCATTCCTCAGCCTCTGATGCCAAACACCGTGCCCTCCTCTTCCTGAACCACCTCCTTCAGACTCACCCCCAGCAGACACTGTCCCAGCCCACTTGCCTCTGTTCTCAGCTACAAAAAGACAGAAAAACGTAGACTTGTTCTCTGCAATTGTGGCCTCTCTTTTTAAGATTGTGAAGGGTGCCAGCCATGAAAGTTGAGGTTTCCTGTTTGCCCACAGGACAGTTACAGCATGGGCAGCAGCAGTACAAGCTTCCCCACACCACCCTGCCAGTGCTCCTGGGTGAGGGGACCCCGCTAGGGGGAGGAGGGGAGTTCAGTTTCCACTGGCCTTTCCATTGACTTCTTGGTCTCTCTTCTGAGAATGCCCACTTTGGGCTAATTGCATGGGTAGTTTCTCAGATGTGCCCCCTAAGAACTCATCTAAGACCCACCTACCATTTCATGTGGGCCGTGAAATAGCCATCAGATGCCAATGACTACAGCTGGTTGGAAATTGCCCAATAGAGCAGATTTGTCAGAATATGCTGATTGGACAAAGATCAAAATGTTTCCTGGGAATGTACCAATTTGGTCTAATGTTTCCTGGGAAGTTTCTCAAAATGTGTTTTGTTTGTACTGTTTTGACTTCGATATATTAAAAGAAGCATTTTGATAAGATCAGAGTGAAATATTTTCAGAATATTTCATTTTGCAAAAAGTTCTGCGAGAGACATTTTTCCAGATGGGGACAAAACCAAGTTTTGGAATCTTGGAGTTTCCCCTACAATGGAAATTGCAAATTTTAACCAGCTCTATTAATGACTGACTCCTGACCAACCTGTGCTAGATTTTGACAAAAAAACCTAGAAGTGAATGGCTCCTTAGGAACCTGCAGGACGGTCCAGTGTCCCCACGTTTTCCAATAAAACAATGAAATCAGACCCCTTCAGTTTCACAGATTGCCCCAACTTCCATCATTGGTCTCATCATCTTGGTATTAGTTAATGTTGAAGTGCTGGAGACATGAAAGGTGCTAAGAGGTCGGCTAATGGTGTAAAATACTATACACCTTTCATGCTCCTCTGGCATGCCTGGAGTTCTTCACTTAGGTATATTGTACAGTGCTATAGGATAGATTGGTTCCCTGCATGTCTGATGTTAGAAGATATACATGTCACAATGGGCAAAACTGTTGAGGTCCCAGCACTGAAAAGGGAAAACCTCTGGTTTGATGTAGCACCCAAGTCACCTCTCCAACCCAGTGTCCCCTGAATTCTCCACAGGAGCCCCCAGCTTTTGCATGTCTACTGTTCCTCTACCTGAGACTGACACTGCTGGGTTCGAGGCCCTTACCTTTTGGCCCAGCCAGGCCACGTTCAGATGTATCAGATCTCAGGTTGTCTCATGAATCCAGTTGATGCTCAACCGGTCTATGCTGCTGGTGGTACTCCTGTGCTCACATGTTCTCACTTGAAGAGGACAGAGGAGGTCTGATAGACATGGGAGGTGATGGCTTGGCTGCACCTTCCCCCCTGAGGCTCTCTGCATGGTCTCTGTTCTAGCCTGCTGCAGTACGAGTTGCTACCGTTGGTGCCTGGAGGGATGTCCAGAAATGCCGGGAGCCATGGCCTGAGTAGAGAAAGCAGCATGGACAGGTGAGTGGTGCTGGGGTAAGGAGGAAATTAGTTGCCATCTCTCATGTTTTTCCCCTGCCAATTGTTCTCGTTGGAGGGTGGGGGTTACTGTGGCCTCCTAGACAGGGGATGGTTCCAGCAGCATCAGATTGCTGGGTTTTGTTATTTTCCTTCCCACATGAAGGTTATGCAAGGAGAAGGCGCTGGGCTGACAGCCCTGGACAGCAAAGCCCTCTAGGTATCCCCAGATCACGCAACAACAGGACCAGCTTTTACCTTGTCTTGCCAGTGCCCCTCAACCCAGCCCTGGAAGGCCCATCTGTAGGATGGTATGGAAGTTTAGTCCCCTGCCTCTGCGCTGAGACTGCCAGCCAGGGGCTCGCTTACTCCCAACGACTTTCTCATGATTGGACTAGAAGGAGGCCAGCACCTCAGCTCACAAGGGACCCCAGGCACCTGCCAGATGGTGCCAGCCTTCAGTGCTGTCTGGACCGGAACTGGCCACCACGTGGTTTATTTATTTCCATTAATCTAACTGCTTGGTTAGAGGGCAAGGGCCCCTCTTCCCCCGGGCTGTGCTGCCCATCTCACCCGCTCTTCCCCCCAGGGTGCATTAACTTCCAGGAGAGAGCCCACACCAGACCTGTACGTGACCGATGCCCCATAGAGTTTACAGTTTAAATGGACAGGGGCTGTCACCCCCATTTTACAGCGGGAGCCGGGGCAGAGAGCAATCAAGGGCCTTGCCCACAGTGACATGCTCACTATCCTCCCCTCGTGCCAGGACACCATGTGGCAGGGGTTCTTTACCATCCTGCCCCTTGTTGCTAGGCAGGTTCCATGGCTCAGCCCTCCAGTCAGGTCCCCTTCCCATTTCCGGCCGCTTCCAGGGGTAAGAGAAAAGTCCAAACAAAACAAACCCAGAGTCTCCTGGCCTTGGCACCCAGCCTTCAGTCCCCACCTGGGACACCTAGTGCTGAGGCTTGTCCCTCCCTCTCTTGTTGGGGGAGGGGAACCCAGCCCACCTGCTCCTCTGGGTTCCAGCCCAGGGACGTGCATGGGGCAGCTAAAGGTAGCTCCTTATAATCCCTCACCGCTACTCTTGCCTTTGCCTTGTTTGTCAGCCTCTCTCACAGGGCTGCAGGCTTCACTGCCCCGCTCTGTCTGTAGTTCAGGCTCCTCACGTGGCTTCTTCCCAGCCAGCTGCTCCCTCAAGTTCCCTCCCTGGCAGCTGGGTTATGCCTCAGGCATTTAATGACTTTGTTGCAGGTTAGCTCTCCGCTTAGCTCTTCTCCTAGAGCTAGGTTCTCATTCAGGCCAGCTGCAGGTCCTCAGCCGGCTTCTCCTCCACTTGTCCCTTTCCCCCCTCATCTGAACTTTCACCTTATGTGGGAGGTGGCGAATGGCTTCAGCTAATGCCTCATCATCCCCTGCTCTGCGGGAGGAGGCAGAACATATGCTGGTTCCCTTCCCAAAGCTCATCCCAGTTCGCTAGGAGGGAGACAAACGTTGTCTTACCCACTCTGCAAGACTCCTGGTCCCAGGCCCTTAAAGAAACAATGACAAGTTTGCCCCCCAGACACTACTTATTCCTGGGACTGCTTCCTCTCTACCAATGTCTCCTATTTTCCTAGGTCCCTGCATACATCTGCCTGGTGCCCAAAAGCTTAAAGGGCCATGCCTTGGGACAGAGGTGGACTGCCCCCTCGGGCCTACTACCCTTAAGGGGACAGACTGACCCTATCACAGTGCCAGTCTGGTGCCTTAACCTAGTGCTTAATTTGTGCCTGGGCTTGCCACATTAGTTATGAAAATAAAAGAAAAAATTGCTTGAGCCCCAGCACCTCTTTCATTACAAATTAAACACTGCCTTAACCGCGGGACCAATCTTCTTCCTTATTGCCTGCAAATGGAGTCAAGAGGGCTCAGCACCTCTGAATCGCTGGTCATCTCAAACTGGGCTCTCAAAACCCAAGGTGCTCAACATTAGTGCACAGATTTGAACGCTTAGAGCAAAGTGACTAGCTCAAGGTCACACATTGACCCCGTATTGGAATTGGGACTAAACCCCGGGTCTCATGACTCCCAGCCCCCCAGGCACTAATCATTAGCCCATCAGGAATCTCACTAAGAGGGGTAGGAAGAGCTACAGCAGAAGCTGTTGGACCTTCTTATGATTTCCCAGCACATGAAAGAGAAATGCACACAAGTGAAATTCAACGTGAAAAGAATATTTAGCTCTTCTCTTTTTTTTTTTATTTTCCCCCCACAGAGGGAAGCCATCTAAATATTCTTCTGAGCCTGGCAAGGCTAAACCCACCAAGGAACAGGTAATGAGCGTATGCTTAGCGCTGTCATTCTCATCACTTTGTCCTTGTTTTTCCAAAGTTTTTAGTTAGTTTGGGCTCTGGGAAAAGAACCTGATGAGGAAGGGGAAATGTTCTCTGAAAATAAGGTCTGTTTATTTGAAAGGTGTTTGACACCCTCCTCCCCCACCCCCGCCCCATGGCACTTCTTCTAAGAGACTGAGTGATCCTAGATTTGCAGGAAGGATAGGCAATTCTGGAAAGGTTGGAGGTTTGGTTCAGAGAAGCAGACAGTGTTTCAGCCACTCATTAGCTCTCCCCAGACCTCCTAGGCCTGCCTAACTGGATTGGGACTCTCAAGGGACAGACATTTGCTTTTGAATGCCTGTGACTTTCCTCACAGCAAGTTTGTGCCTGAGCACCCAGCTCTGGGTGGAACCCAAGGAGCAAGAACATGAAAGATACTAATGGAAAAGCAAGTCAAACTCTTCCGAACCTCAGAAGAGCTGAAGTATGTGGTGAAGGTGGGGGAGGGAGCTCTTTTTTAATCCAAACAGCCATACCAGTGATAGCCTGTGTGATGGCACTGGACTAGTGCAGGAGTTGAATGTGAACTGTATTATGTTTTGCCCAGGATGTGACTGGCAAGAGGCTGGCCTTCTCTGCACCTTCCCAGTGAAAATAAATAAGCAGGAAGTCTTAGCTGGTGGGTGGTAGAGGAGGAGCATTAAGCAGCATGTGTGGGAGTGCTAAGCCCAGGTCTGTACTGTCCACATAAGCCAAACTCTGGTAGAACAGTGGTGGAATATCAATGTTCTACCAAGGCAGGAACTTGCTTCAGTGCCATTTGAAGTCAGTGGGAGTTGGATCTGGTCCACAGTGCCGAGTTCTGCAACTCTTGCTCACCATCGGGCCCACTGTCCAACCCGTCTCCACTGGCTTGCCAAGCTGTGGCAGAACCCCATTAGAACTCCGCTTTTGTATGGCTTTCACACTGGCTTGCCTGGCCAGTGTAGATGGGGTCTGCCTAGTGCTCAGCTCCCCAGCCTATATTCATGCTTTCCATGGACATGCTTGGTCTGGCTATGACTTCAAGCTTTAAGACCAGCCAAGGAAAGTAAATTTGAGCTGTGATGAGGATCAGTAATAAGGTATTGGAAGCCCTTTAACACAGAATAAGTCTGTAGAGGAGACAATACTGCTACTGTTTATTGAGCACTCTTCATCTCTAAGTGATTTGTGAGCTTTGATTAGCTGATTCTACCAACATCCCTTGTGAATTGGGTATCACCAGGCTCCTTTTACAGATGGGGAAACTGAGGCAGAGAGCGGGGAAGTGACTTGCCGGTGGTCACATAGCAGGACAGTGACAGAGCCATGGAGAGGATCTAGGAGTTCCCAGCTCATAGTCCTATGCTCAGACCAATTTGTATAGAAGGTCCTTGAGGCAGGGTCCATCCTTTTGTTCTGTGTTTGTACAGCACCTAACGCAATGGGATCCTCCTGGTCCATGATTAGGGCTCGTACAGGCTCCCGCAATCCAGAAAAAAAATAGTAATAATAATGAATGATTCAAGCTGCTGCTGGGGTTAGCAGAAGTCCATAGGTGGGTGAATCCCTTTCATGCCTCCCTGGCATCTGGTAAGGAAGGGAGGTGTTAAGGAGGAGTGTGGGATGATTGCAAGACCAAAATGTGGTTCCTTCTTCTTTCAGGCCAGCTCGTGCCCCCAGTCATTGATGTCAATAGTGAAGGCGGACGCCAGGTTCGGGAAGCTCTTTAGATTCCATGTCCCAGTGCTGATGTGGGCACAGCACTTCACCGAGGAGACGTGGGACAGGCTGAAGGAACGCAGCGTCCCGTATGGCTGGCAGGGCTTGTCCGACACAGGTAATGGGAGTGATGGTGCACTCCAGACCCCTTTGTGACATGCCAGAAGCCACATTCCTGGTCCCAGGAATAGTCTACCCAATAGCCATCTGGTGGGGACAACATTCCCATGCGGCCCACCGAGGCTGGGACTGGTACCTCCATTGTGTTGGGTGCATTATAAATACAGTAGGTTGGATAAAAGAACCAAAGGAAAGTGACGTAGAGATGGAAGATTTTGGATCCCATCACCAATTCTCTTAGCCGTCCAGGCCCTGCTTTCCATTTATAATTCCTAGCTCCGATATAGCACTTTTCATTGGTAGATCTCAAAGCCCTTCACATAAGAGGTCTGTATCATTATCCCCATATACCAGTAGGGAAACTGAGGCATGGAGTGGTGAAGTGACTTACCTAAGAGGATCAAGCAGCTCCCTGACAGAGCTGGGAATAGAACGAAGGTCTCAGCCTAGGGCTTGAACCACTAGGCCACACAGCTTGTCTTACACAGGGGTTTGAGCTGTAAGAGGAATAGGTTCCCAGGGTTCAGCTCTAGCTGTGTCAGCCTAACCCTGCATCCCAGCACTGCCCCTGCAAGCTTCCTAGCAGACGCTCATATCACAGAAGCCTCCAAACTAATGAGCTCTGACTGGCAGAGAGGCCAAGGAGTGAACGGGCCATGGAGCATGAGCTCCCTGCTCACCTCGAGTGGCGGCTCTTGCTGTGGAGATACGTGGGCAGGACAGTGGCAGGGAAGCTGCCTGTGCTGCAGCTCTTGGGAGGGCTACTCCTCCAGCACTGGGACAGGCACCTTCCACCACCACTCGCTTGCTGTTTTGAGTGGGGCGGCTATGTGGGATGGGAGAAGGGAGTGGAGCAGCTGGGGTAGGTGAATGGGATGGGAGTGGGGGGAGAAGGGCAGCTGGGGTGGGGAGCGGGATGTGGGGATGTGGGTGGGATAGGGTAGCGAGGGAACGGGATGGGGGGAGGGGAGCAGAGGTAGGGGAGCAGGATAGGAGTGGGGCGGGGAAGCAGATTTACAAATCAAGTGATTACACTAAGATTTCCCCTGCTCCCAGCTTCTCTGTAGAGCAGCCATCTCATCCTGTGCCTGAGGGGAGGCAGGGGAGGGTGGGCAAACCACCTCTGAGGGTAAAGGGTGATCTCTGACAAGAGGCTCACCTCAGGTTGGAAATGCTGGTGGTTGCTCTACAAACTTCTTTGCCACACACAGAGAGATTAGCTGGAGGGGCATGTATGGGTATGGCTGGGTAGAGATCATCCAACAGCCCAGGCCTTGATTAAAATGCCTGCTGTGTAACCAGAGAATTAAATACGTTTTAACTAAAGCCCCTCCTCCCCGGGGAGTCAGAGCCCGCGGGGTGGGAGGGGACAGTTTGGAAATGCTGCAATCAACATCTTGTGACATTTTCCTGAATAAAAGGTCCCAGTGTCTGCGCAATTATTAACTCAAACCGCAAGGCTCTCAAACAACCCGCTCCATTGTTGCTGACGATTGGCTGCTGGGAATTGTTTCCCTTCCTACCCGACACCCACCCTCTGCACCTCTCCAGCTGCCAGCAGCATGACTCCCTAATGGTGAGGTGACAACAGAGGCATTTGGGGGCTGCGTGGGCAGCACCAGCTGCAAAGAGTCATGCCTGAAAGGGCCAGGGCAGGGTTGCTTCTGTCTCAGCACACCTAGTAGGGCAAAGGGAGCAGAGAGCTCCATAGGCCCCTACCACAAAGAGCCGTTCCTTTCTGACTCAGATGGTAGCCTTTACACTGCCCCCGAGCTAGCCAGACACACCCGGGGAGGGCTGGGGAGCCGGCGGAAGTCTGGATTGGTGAGCTCTGAGCTGGGCCCAGTTTAGATGATGATGTAGCCATGCAATACGTGGCTGGTGCTGACTAGCCTCTTCTTGCCTTGATCTGCAGCCATTGCCTCCGCCTTGCATCTGCTCAATGACTCTGCCAACAGCTGGCTGTTTGACAAAACCAGGTTCCCTGAAGGCTGCGTCCGCTGCGCCGTGGTTGGGAACGGAGGGATTCTCAATGGATCCCGGCAAGGCAAGGAGATAGATGCCCATGACTTTGTTTTCAGGTATGGAGAGCTCAGCAGCCCATGTAGTCTGAGGGAACCAGGGGCACTTACCCATGACAGGGACTGGGCCAGCAGGGTCATTGTGCTCCTTAACTAGTGGAGGATCCTTCTTAAAGATCTTGTGTATTAATAGTGAGCAGGGTCTAATGGGGTCCCAGGGCATTCTCAGTAGGACAGCTTCGGCTGTACATTTCACACCATCTTGCAGCCATGGCTATTACTGCTGCCCAATAGCTTGTCATGTGGCCCAGATGCTTCAACAGAAGAGGCAGGATTACACAATGTTAACAGAGACCATATGGCAAATCCCTTTTCCCACCGTTCCCCTTTTAGGCTGGTTTGGCCTTTCCTGGGTGCCCCAGTGTAAGGGACGTTCCAGTCACCTTGTACCAGCACTGCCTCATCCTGTGGGATTACCTGCCCCCAGGGTAGGATGTGTGCAATTAGGAGGAAGGTGTAACTGCTGTCAGTGCTTCCAAGACTGCGCCTGCACTTTGGTCAAAGGGAAGGCATCAGTGCAGTGCTCTGCACACCAGTGAGGGAGAGGAAAGGTAGGCCAAAGACGCTAGACCAAATCCCTGGTGCTGTAGAGGGGCTGAGAGATATTTACTGTCCAAGTGAGAGAGACCTAATTTTGTAGCGTCCCATCTGAGTGACGCTCCCATCCCTCCTCATACAATAAGTGGATGGTACCCAGCTTGGATGAGGAATGAGTCACCCCTGCTGGAAACTGAACCAGGACTCTAGGCAGCAAAAATGGTAGAGCCGGCCCTGCACGTGGCCCTCTGTGCCATCCCCCTGTAATAAGGTGTGAGGGACTTTAGGTAACAACTCTAAACTGGCACACAATCCCAATTAGCAGCAGCACTGATAGGGAGAGAATTGTGCTTAGTGCTTTGTGGTGAAAGACCGGTCCTGAATCAGAGCCTTGGTCTTCTCACTTCTCCACCCACAGGCTAAATGGGGCAGTGATCAAAGGCTTTGAAGACGACGTCGGGACCAAGACGTCGTTCTATGGTTTCACGGTGAACACAATGAAGAATTCCCTGATCGCCTACAGAGAGTACGGCTTCACCCAGATACCCCAGTCCAAGGTAAGCTGTCCGGGCTGGGGGTTGTGCAAATATTTGGTTGGACCTGGAGAGTCATCCAGGCCGTGGCAACACCCACTGCGGGATGGAGCTTTGCTGACTATCTTGGCCTTGCTGGCCATTGACTCACACCACTTGGAACCTGCGTAAAGGGCAGGAGGCCTTGAGACCATCAATCCATGACTCCTCCTGTGAGGTCGCCCCGGTTGCTTTCAGCTCCACCAGAAACCTCCTTCATGTTTGAGAAGCGTTGGATGTCCCTGGGTCCCCATGCTCAATCTTACCACGAAACAGCATGTGTACGTTTAGTTGTCCTTTATTAGTGAATGAGGCTCTTACATCTAAGTGGGGCTAAGGATGTGACAGGATGTCATGCTGTAGCGCCTGCTACACCAAAGCATAATGTATTTTGTCGTCCCCCCACCCCCGCTGCAGGACCTGCGGTATATTTTCATCCCCTCGGACATACGCGATTACATCATGCTGAAGTCAGCCATACTGGGCAGCCGTGTCCAAGAGGGTTATGACAAAGGTGATGAGTAAGTAACGCTTCCAACCTTTCTGCCCACCCTGAGCCGTCTCGGGCATAATGCTACTGGGCAATGGATGTCCTCCAACTGCAGGGTGGATATAGCATAGACAGCGTTAGTGCATACTGCCTTCTGCAAAGGTGTCTCAGCCCTCTCTAAGGTACTTACAGTCTGTGTATTCATCCTCACAACACCTCTTTGAGAGAAGGGCCATTATACAGATTGAAGTACAGTCACTTAAGTGACTGGACTATGGTCCCACAGGAAGGCTGTGGCAGAGCAGGGACATAGGTCTCCCACATCCCAGGCTAGTGCCCTAAACACTGGACCATCTTTCCTCTCTCTGCCCTGTCTTCGGGCCTGAGCAGCACCTCATTGTCACAACCTCAGTTGGAGCAGCTCTGAAAGCATGGCCCAGATGTCCTCAACAACTGACCCAGAAGTAATTTAATACAGAAAATCTCTGCACACAGAAATTAGTCTCCTCCCTTCTATTAATGACAATCATTTTTCATAAGCACCCTTCATTTGTAAGCAAAGTTAGAGGACAGCAGGATCAAAACAAGGCTTACGTTGTACATTTGGCTGCAACTTTAACTCCATAATAAAAAATGAAAGCCCTTCAGTGTCTTTTTGAGTTTCTGCCTCAAAGGAAGTGTTAACTCTGTGCTCCAGGGAGTTGTATTTTTATTCCATTGTTTAATATTTTCTCTGTCTGATACCTTTGCTGCGGACAACAGGCACCACTGGTCCGTCTAAAAATTCAGATTCTTTTCAGGTGGTAATATAAACACTGAGCTGTCTAAATATTGACTTGAAATGAAACTATTTCTTTTGATCACAGCCCACGGACGTATTTTGGACCAGAGGCATCTGCAAAAAAGTTCAAGCTGCTGCACTCAGATTTCATACATTATCTAACAGTGAGGTAAGGAAAATGAGGCACTGCCTCTGGGGAAAACTGTCTCAAAACACTGCAGCTCATTCAGCAAATAGCTCTGGAACTGCCCCAGTTCTGTTTACTGCAGCCTGCCCTGCAATCCAACCCCTCCATCTCAATCCCACCTGCTCACTGCAGTCTTCCCCCATCACTGAAATGTACTCCAGTCCCACTCAGTGCATTACATCCCTGCCACTGGAGTCCAACCCACTGTGATCCATCTTGGATTTACATCCACATGCTCCCATTCATTGCAAGCCAATCCAGTTTCTTGCAGGCCACTGTGCTGGTGAGTGAGCATATTCTCGCAGGGCCATCACGCTCCTGTGGGAGATGCACATTGAAGATTCGGGCTTATTGCTTCTGAAATCTCCTTTCACCTGTTATAATCCCTCTTTGTTTACAGATTTCTGAGATCTGAAATAATAAATACGCAATATGGGTATCTCTACATGCCCAGTACCGGTGCCCTCATGCTACTGACAGCCCTACATACCTGTGACCAGGTAAGAGCCTTCAGGGCTACCTTTCTTCAGTGCCTAGTAAACTGCTGGCTAGCATGATTAAAGGCTGATGGAATTAGTGTGGGGTGGAGTTAAAGCATGTCCCTGGCTTGGTTCTTAACGATTCTGTTATAGGACCCAGAGATATTTGGGTAGAGCTCACGAGCCCCAACCTGGTATGAATCATTTCACTGATGATGACTGCTCCAGTATGCTACATAGATTCCAGGATGTACCAGGTACATGGGGCGGCACCAGTGGGGCACTGTGCCCCACAGCTGGCTGGCTGACTGGGTAACTCCGTATCTGAAGCCTGGGGTCTGGGCAGCCTAGGACAGGCCGGGCACCGATCCCACCTCCTGTCTGTTCTGTTACTCTTTCCCCTGTCTGCAGGTCAGTGCCTATGGATTTATCACGGACAATTACCGAAAGTTTTCAGACCACTACTACGAGCGGAAGAAGCAGCCTCTTGTGTTCTATGCCAACCATGACATGCTGCTGGAGGCGGAGCTGTGGAAGAGCCTGCACAGGGCAGGCATCATGAAGCTGTATCAGCGGTGAGGCTGGGTGGCATGTCCCTTGGACTCCTGCTGTAACAAGTCATCCTTCTCTTCCCCAAGGGCTCCCTTCTCCCTGACAGGGCCCATCTAGAATTCATGGGCAACCGTGGCAAACTGAGAGCTCACCCAAAGCCAGCCTTACAAGCTGGAGCAGATGGAGATTGAATGAATTGCAAGGCTGCCTTCTGTGAGCCAGGGGTGCTACCTGGAGGATTCTGCTCAGATGTTGCTGAGATGGCAAAGCGAGTGTGGAGAGGTCTCTTTCCAGGGAACCTTCTGATTGGCTCAAGACAACAGACCCTGCCTTTGTCCCAGAAATGCCCGGGTTCCTCCCATCAAATACTGACACCTGCAGGGAGCAACTTCTGACACTGGGAAATGAAAAGGGAATTTCAGAAGCAATAAGCCCAAATGTTCGATGCACATCTCCCGAAGGGGCATGATGGCCCTAAGAGAAGATGCTTGCTCACCAGCACGTTCCAGTTTCCTATCGCCTTCCTTTGAGTATTACATGCTGAGCACAGAGCTTGGATGTGAAAAATACCCAGCCTGCCGTTCTCACCTTTCCATCACACACAAGGGTCTGCCATAACCCTGAAGAGCCTAATTTGTTGTGTTCAAAATCTTCATGGTGGGACACATCACAGCCACTATCCCATAGTGGAGGAGACCTGGATGGAGCTTATGGACATTGCTCCTCAATAGACTGGATGGGTAGGTGAAGAGCATTGTAGCCAGGCAGCCTTAACTGTATGAAGGCCCCCAGAGCCACCACATGCACGTACACTTCACTTTCCAACCTGTGCTTCAGCCACACTCCTGGGGCTTTCACTCCACATTGCGATGTCAACAGAGGGTCTCACTGACAGATGATGATGGGGTTGTCACAACTTAATTAGCCCCTCCCTACAGTAAATTGGGGCAGGTGGACCTGATCAAATGGGAGGCTTTGGGTGGGACCCCATGCATTATTTTGCATTGCAAACCTAGGGGGCCTGTGTATATTCAGAGGAAGGCCTCCAGCCCTTGTGCAGATGTATGGAATCCACCCCTCCATTACTTAAAACTAAATCCCCATCAAAGCTAAATAAAAAAACCCACCTAGCCAGCAGTAAGGAGGGAACATTCTTTAACCCTGAAGCTACATTTTGTAGGTTAATTACATGTAACTAGGAAGAGTAGATCAACAACAGGTTGGTTTTGTTCTACAGGGAGATTGTAATGACTAGTGATGGATGGATGCTAAAGCACAATGGAGGAGTGTAATTTGAAACACTTTCCCACTTTATATAAATGTTGAATGATCTTATGTTTTCTTTTGTTGCTTTGGCTTGTGGTGGAGAATAGGGGTAGAATATGACTCGCAGAGGCTAGCACTGAAAGCAGAGCAACAATATAATGTGTGTCTGGCCATCAGACGATCGCAGGGGTTAGAGCAGTTTGACTAGGGGAGAGGTTGGTACTGCTGCAGTGAATTTCTACACAGGAGGGGAGGGTGAACAGTTCTGAACTCCATGAGCAACAAGTGCTGGTAAAGGCTGATGAAAGTGATCCTTACAGCCAGGGGCTCCAGCACCCTCTTGCTTTGCTCTGAGCCCAAGAATTAACATTTTAAAAAACAGTTTATTTGGCCCAGTCATCCTTGTAGAACAGCACTCAGCGCTGCAGACTGTATAGGGGAACAGCTAGGGCACAAGACTAGGTGTCAGGATACCCAGAAACTCAACCTAGCTATGCTACTGTGTCCGATCTCAGCTTCGATTTTCTGTATTGTAAGATACAGAAAAGAGCAATGTTCAGACTGACTCATTGCATACCTGCAGAGCACATACCTCTTATCTGCATTTAACAGATGGGAGAACAGAGACCAACCTGAATTGTCCAAATCCACATCAGTGCCCAACATGAATGATCTAGAACTTTTAGCTCAGTTAGGGAATAGTTTTACTACACCCTACTGGTGCAAGCAGGTCTCTTGCTTCTGTAGGGGTTGGTTAGTCATGGAAGGCTATAGCCATGTCTGGGAAAAAAGCCCCAGTGTGGAGGGTCTTACATTCTCAAAACCCTGTAAAGTGCTGCATGTTACTAGCAGTTTCTATATCCTAGTGATATAGCCTCTTTTAGAGTCCGACATATATCATAGGTGAGTGAGTCCAAGCAGCCCTCTTAACTTTGGGTTTAGAGCATCACTGAAACTCAGACACTTGACATTTTTGATGATTTATTTCTGAAAGATAAAACCTCCTTGGTCAACAGCTCTCTCCTTCTCCAGCCAGCCCTGCTGGGGGGAAAAAAACAAGACAGGAGCTAGTCAGTAAAGAAAGACATTAACAAGCCCCTTTCTTCTGTGCTGTCAAATGTATTGCAAAAAATCAGAGTAGGGAGGTGGCCAAGTGCCAAGGACACAAAGGAGCCATTCATCTTATTTTACTGGGAATACAAAAGATCATTTGAGGAGGTTGGCAAGACTTAACTGAAATGATGGATAGATCAGTTCTTGCTCTATTACTGACTGGCATGATAAAGACCTGCACTTTATCAGATGCAAGGTTGGTCCTGTCATTGTCACAGCTAGTCTCACTGGAGCCATGTTCCTAGCATGCCAAGCAATCCCTTTTCACCACTTGAGTCTAAGACCCATTCTCGCCTTAACAGACACCATGGAGCTGTGTCAAACTCAACAGCAAAGAGGAAACTCTGCAGTTACCCAAAGGTGACTTCACGAGCACATATCAGGTACAACCAAATGAGAACTACTGATAAACGGGGACTATATAGAGACAGCAGCATTCTGAAGTTAGAGACTTATCAAAGTCAACTGACATGCAAAGTCTGCAAAAAACAACTATCTAGATATGGCAAATAAGAGGTGTTGAAACAGTTTCTGAATTTCCACAAGTACTGAACACTGTTTACTTTTATTTTCTATTTCTAGTCTCTCTTCCTCTCTCATTTTACTTGCAACCTGGGAGCAGACAGCTCCAGTTTTTCCCACCCCATAAATTATGCCTTCTAATTAAACAAATCCTAACTTTGTGCCAAAGTGTGACATGAAAAATCCACATGACAGAACAGAAAGTTTTGTACAGGAATTCACTGCAAGTCTACTGCATGTCAAACACCAAACACTTAAAACAAATCCACTGCTTTTCTACTACATTCCTCCCCATCCCACATACCAAGTTTCAAGCCTAAAGGAGTTCCGTTACCTTTGGATCCACTGTCCAATTCATTCCAGATCAGGGAACCATGCACGTGTTACAGGGACCTCCAGCAAATGGATCACACCTTGAAATCCTGTTGAAGTTTAAATTACAGTGAGTTGCTAGAAAGAATGCAGTTAATTGTCAGTTGTTTGCAAACTTTTTTTTAAATCCAAGATCTCAGAGTGCTTAAAAAGTGAGTTCTCCTCATTTGTGACATGGGCTACAGACGTTAAGTGATTTGCCCAAGGTCAAGCTGCAGGTCAGGAACAGAGTCAGAAACAGGACGTAAATCTCTGGATTGGATGTCCAGTCTCTTGCTGTAGCCTCTAGAGCAAGAAAATCCTCTTGCTCTCAATGCTATTACTCCTACTGTTTTGATAAAAGAATCAAGGGGTTATTCAGGGATGGAGAAAAAGTGGAGTATGATGGAGGATAGTAGGACTCTTGTGTTCCCTGAGGAGAAAGGAATGACCTCTTGCTATGTCTTTGCATCTTGCACTGATCAGGGCAGCACTGAACAGAGCATCATGCAATGCACTTGAAACTCAAACACTAACCGAAATTTGGCTGCTGCCTGTCGCTTGGGATGGGAAGTAACAATTGTCACAAGTGCAGGGGGGAGGTGGAACACTGACGTGCTAGTGGTACAGCACATAGATCAAGTAGTTAAGGACCAATCCAAATCCTGGCTTCCAGGAGCCTATTCCTCTGATGTCCCGTATTTCGTTGACACCATAAGAAGAGCCACCACAGAAGGCACAATCAAGTTCCTATAGTCTCCCCACCTGTTAGAATTAGTTAAATGAGCATTTTGCCAGCAGAACAAGCTGCAAAGCTCATTTGACCAGAAATACTGACCATGTTATTGCAGTGTCAAGGTAATGGACAAAAACCAGATTGTAAGTGAACAGAAGGTTGGTCACTCAAGTTAAGCACAAACCTCTCAAATTCTCCCACTAGCCAGGGCAACATATGTGTCTCTTAAAAAAACCCCTTTATTATACATGAAATCCACAACCAATTTTGTGTTTGCTAAAGATTTTACAGAATGCACCAAACTGGGCAATGCCTATTTTTAAGGGTTCCATTATGTAGAAAAAGGATAGCTCCTGGAAAATGTCCCAGAGTGCAAGTTCTATAGGATTTCACCAAGAACAAAGCAGATGATTGCACATGATAGGATGTCCTTTGAGTGTCCCATTTGCCTGTGCTGAATCCTATCATTTATCTTGTCTTTCAGATTTTAATCTTCTACAAAGGTCACCAAGGCAGAAAAATAAACTGCCAGGGCAAAGTTCAAAAGCCTCAGAATATTTGTTTTTCCCCCTCATGGCTGAGCTGTCAGACAGGGATAACATTACATCACTGGCTTACAGACTTCAAGGGACAGAAAAGCAGACTGAAAACCGAGTTAGGACTAAAGAGCTCTGCAGAATGTGTCAGCCTTGCCCACTGCAGGTATAACCCAGATATGATCACAGAGACTAAGCAACTGGCAGGGAGGAGAAATGTGTGGGAAACTGGACATCAAGTAGAGTTCTGCTCCTTTCGGCAACATTTGGACCATCATTTCCTCTGCCCTTTGTCATCCAACACATCAGGTTACAGCCTGCTGAGAGACAGGATTCAATCTGTTCAGGAGGGCAATAGCTGAACACACTAATGATCACCCACTACATTCCTATGCTTCTTTGGCAAGGAATAGGTTCAAGGAATCAGCACTCTGTACACCATGACCCACCCCTGCTGCCCCAAAAGCCTGTTGATTTCTCACAAGCACAGAGGCAAACATTTCTCGCAATTCCTTACCTGCTCGCTAGCTCGAGACAGGCACTTCTTTAGTACAGGATCATTGGGTGGAAGACACATTGCATCCTGCGAATGCAAGTACAAGCCACATGTTAAAGATTCATCATACCAGTCCTTAAAGTAAACTTTGATCCTCCAGTTTCATTAAAGCAGACATGAAAGTGCTGAGCCTCAGAGAATCAGAATTCCACAAAGGAAGGTTTCTTTTTCAGACAGGGATAACTTAACATCATCACCAGCTCAGCACTCAGGCTAGAGACCTGCTCGGCATGAGGCCAAAGAACATTCTTTGCAGCTGTTTACTTGTCACCCACTCAAGAGCAGGCATCCACACCCCAAGATTTCTCATTATAAATCCTTGCTTACAAGGACACCAACTTAAAGTGTTACCTATAGTTACTAAACTGAAAAAAAGTCTACCACTTCCCCAACCCCTTCCCAATTTGGGCCCGTTGTACAATCAACATTGGGTGTTTAGAATCAGTTTCCCCTGCGTGAGAGACAAGGCTGCAAAACCACACACTGGCAGGGACAAGAAGGGGAAGGTCCATTATCTGAAGCTACTTTAAAATTCATTTTTATTGACTGTATTTCAAGCCAACAGCATCCCTCTTGGTTCAACCTTTTCAGTGGTCATGACTGGCTGCTAGTTTTGGGGCACCTCCACCAGCCACATACAGAAATACATGCTCTACAAAATGGTGTCCTCCACGTGGCGTGTGGTCACATACAATGCGTGCAAGGTCACGCTGCACAGAGGACACCATTTTCTAGAGCAGGTCTGCTGTGGAATGGACACATTTGGGGGCCACCAGTTGGACCACCCTGCGCTGCATTAAGAATGTAACATAAAAACGGCTATACTGGGTCAGACCAAAGGTCCATCTAGTCCAGTATCCTGGGCCAGTGCCAGGTGCCCCAAAGGGAATGAACAGAGCAGGTAATCATCAAGTGATCCATCCTGTCTCTCATTGCCAGCTTCTGGCAAACATCATGTGGAAATGTTGTTAACACCTCCCCCCCCCCCGACCCCCACATACAGGAAGAATCCACCAGCACTTTCTATAAGACATTTCAGGGGTTATTACATGAAATATACCTGGACATATGGAAAATAAACTATTAATATATCCCTTGGAGGTGCTGTTAACTTTTATATTCCCTGTTGAGTCATCACTTGGTGATTCTGATCTATGACTCCCCTCCAGCGAAAGAAAGCTTAAAAAGGCTTCAGTGTAAGTCCAGATCAATGCACAGACTAATTATTCTTTCACTAGCTCTATTCCTGTAACTAATCTATTTGTGGGACGAGCTGCATCAAGTGTCTCCATAGTGGAGTGTTACCTAATCCCTCTGTACTCCATTCTACAACTCACCTTTGAGTGTCACAGCACCCAGCTGTCCAGCCTAGCACAATGACAGACTTAAATCCCCATTCATGGAACACCACCTTTCAACTTGTGATCTTTGAAAGCGAAGGGGTTTGCACACTCAAAATGTCTACTACAACAAAGCAGCAGTCATGACTGGTGGGAGGGAAGAGACAGAATAATTACAATAATCAAGCACTGAGCTTTTATATCTGCACTCATTAGCCGTAGGGATCACAACACAGTCATCCAAAACCACTAAATACAGCAGCCTTGCCTCCATTTCCCAACAACAATGAAAGGGACCTAGTTTTTTGACAGCACAAGACAGATGCTAACATGTCTCACCATTGTGCAGATGAGCAGACAAACAAGACTGATCAAAGAAATTTTCACCTCCTTCCTTATAGACTCATGGGTGGTTAGTGGGAAGGATACTCTCATCCAAAAGCCTCATCCTTGATTTCCAAATAGAAAGAGGTGCTGCACCCTAGGAATTTAAAAAACAGGTCACAGGGTTAGGGCTAGTCAACATACAATCAGACAAGCTTTCATTTCTGGGTTTCCTTAAATCAACTTTGCAGTGCTGAGCTTCAGAATCACAACTCCACAAGTGAAAAGATCTTTTTCAGACAGGGATAACTTTGTATCATCACCTGCTCAGCTTTCAAAACAGTTAAGACCCATACCAGGCAAAGTCAGTGTGTGCAAAGCCATAAGTTGTACTCTTACTGCATCCGTTCCTTTGATTACCATGCTCTCCGCCCCACATGACAACCACGCCTGGTGGCATCAGCAGTATGTACTTTCAATATTACTCTCTTTTTTGGAGATTTCAGTTAGAGGTTTTGTTGTGCAAAGGCATTGCAAATTCAGCATGAAGGCTGTTTGTTAGCCAAACTCATCACCCACTCCGAAAACAAACAAATCTTTCCAGTATCAGAGTATTGCTTTTGTAGTAGAATTCACACCAGAACTGCTCAGAGAAGCACTTCACACTGATGGGAAAGTCAGCTTAAAAATCAATCACTTCTTTCTGAAGTGTCAGCGCTACCAGAACCCCTTAAGATTAGTTGGAATGAAAAGAGCAAAGGAAAAGTTTATTTACAGTAGAAGCTCAGTGTTACAAACACCTCTGGAATAGAGGCTGTTCGTAACTGAACAAAACATTATGGTCATTCTTTTAGAAGTTTACAACTGAACACTGATTTAACACAACTTTGAAACTTTATCTTTAACACAGTACTGTACTGTATTTTCTCCCCTCTCACCCCAATCTTTGCTACTGCCTGATTGTGTCCTTCTGGTTCCAAATGAGGTGTGTGATTTACAAACTGAAGTCACTCATGTTCATAACTCTGAGATTCGACTGTACCTTTTAAAAAAGCTTACTTTGTCCATCAGAGACACGTGCAGCATATTGTATCATTAACTATACTGTTTCCCAAATAATCAGTTAGGGCAATGGTTCAAACCTTACTGAAGTGAATGAAAAGATCCCTATAGACTTTAAAGAACACTTCCAAATCTCTTGGTTTTCTGTTTGTGCAGTTCTCCCACAAAGCAGGAGAGAAACACACCATATACAATTACATGTTCGTGTTTTGTGTAACAGTAATACTTAGCAAGGGCAGTCAGCAGAACCTGATGTAATTTAGCTTTGTTATATCGACTGGATTTCACACTGACTGTTCCCTGTTAAGGGAAACTGAACGAGACCTTAAGAACACCAAGAAGAACAGGAGTACTTGTAGCACTAGAGAGACTAACAAATTTATTTGAGCATAAGCTTTCGTGGGCTACAGCCCACTTCATAAGATGCACAGAATGGGAACATATACTAAGAAATATATATTTTATATATATATATACACATATACACACACACACACACATATATATACACAGCCTGTCCCTTCCACCAACAGAAGTTGGTCCAATGAAAGGATATTACTTAACCTTAATAGGAAGTCAAGGTAAGTGTCAAAGTAGTGCATAAAATGCAGAAGTTTGAGCAAGAAAGGGAACAGCCTCAGCCTCTGTTCCTTGGGGAAAATGATTCCCTTTAGAAGTGAAAACTCTCAGACACTTCCCATGAGCTACCAAGACCAGAAGTGACTTTCAGTTTACAGCCAAAAGGAAGTGATTTCGGCAACAAAAGCAGAATTCAAACTCTCCCTTCAAAGTAGGCAATAACATATAGGAGTCATCGGAACAGAATATCTGAATAGGAGGTGTCCCTTTGAATCACAAACCTTAACATTCATGAGATATAGACACACCTCAGACACATTTAGCACAGAGGCCACTGGCAATGCCCAGTAGGTAGAATCAGGAATCACTATGAGTGCATATACAGTTACGCAGAGAACCCTAGAGTAGTTTAAGGCAATGTCTCTCAACTAAGGGCCCAGGGGTCCTCAGGCAGGTTTCAGGGCCACCATGCTTAAGGCTGATGTTAGACTCCCTAGGGCCCAAGACAGAAAGCCAAAGCCCCACCACACAAGACCGCAGACTGGGGCCCTGAACTGAAGTCAAAGCCTGAGTAACTTATTGTCACACTGCTCCCTGAGACATGGGGCCCAGGGGGCAGGCCTGCCCTAGCTTTTATATGCAGAAGAAGAGTTGCTGTGGCACAGGTGGGCCATGGCGTTTTTACAGGATGTTGGGGTGCCTCAGAAAGAAGGTTGAGAACCCCTGCTTTAAAAGACAACTCAACAGCCCAACAAGTCACATTACCTAGTAGGAGTGGGTTTTAAACTTGAATTACACCAAGACTTTGGATGCCTCAGCCCAGGCTCTTGAAGAAAGCTTTCCGGAGGCAGAGAAAGGGGAACTGGCAGATGACTGTAGAATAGGGTGACCAGATGTCCCGATTTTATAGGGACAATCCCGATCTTGGGGTCTTTTTCTTATATAGGCTCTTATTACCCCTCCCACTCTCCGTCTCGATTTTTCACACTTGCTGTCTGGTCACTCTACTGCAGAGCAGCTTTCCCCTGTGCCTGCATTGTCATTTAAGCTGCACACTTACCAGGGCTCAGCAGGGCGCTGCTGGGCTTCCCTTCGTCCTGCATGCTTTTGGCAGGGACCTGCAACAGGGGAAACCAGGGGGGTTAATTGGGGCATTTTATCACCAGCCCATTCCCAGCCGCTTCCCCATACCCAGTTGGGCCAGTAGCTTCAGAGGAACAGAGCCAATTGACAGAGGGGCACCCGGGCCCCATTCACTCTCCCATGGGGGAGGAGAGAACAAGCTAGAGGCAGCCACGGGACCTGCGGACAAAGATCCTCCGCACAGGCTGATGGGGAGGGGAGCAGCACTTACACCACCACAGCGACACGCTAACCGGGCACCAACCCAGCTGACACATCGCGGGGCGATGCACAATCGCCACCCGCTCACATATCACGAGCCCGCATGTGCTTACAAGGTGCTGTTACCGAGGATGGCATCGGATCCTGCCACAGTCCGAATCCACGCACCAGACACTCACCCGCTGCCCCGCCGGCTGCGAACGGAAGAGACCGCACCAGCCGGAAGGGTCCCACCCGATCCCCGGCAAGTCTCGTTTTACCTCTCGCGAGGCTGAGAGGGGCTTGTGGGAAATGTAGTTTTTTCATCTGGCCACCTAGTGCCTTTGTTTTCTTTGGAGGGAGGGAGTGGTGGTGTTTTCATCATACAGCCCGCTTGGGTCTCCCGGGTGTTTTACGCTCTGCTGCTCCATGGGGCAAGCTTGCTAACTTTGTTAACAATGAGCTTGCCTGATGGGAAGGCCAAATTCTGCTCAGGATTGCGCCGGCCTGGGCAGTCAGAAGCAATGGGGCTGCAAATCAGATCAGAATTTGGTTAATTTCTTTCTCCCACTCCTGTCTTGGTGCTTTCTTCCACGCTAAATTCCCTGCCTAGCAGAGTTCACAAAGCTGCCTCCATATCTCCATTCGAGCCCTTCCTAAAATTATTATTATTCCTCTTTGTAGAGCCACCGCTCCAGAGGGAACAGGCGCCACTGGATTAAGCATTGTACAAACACATAATAATAATTAATAATTAATAACAGTTTTTTTCTCTTAATTAATTAGCCTCTTAGAGTTAGTAGGGCAACTCCCACCTTTTCATGTTCTCTGTATGTGTATATATATCTCCTTACTATATGTTCCATTCTAGGCATCCGATGAAGTGGGCTGTAGCCCACGAAAGCTTATGCTCAAATAAATTTGTTAGTCTTTAAGGTGCCACAAGTACTCCTGTTCTTTTTGCAGATACAGACTAACACGGCTGCTACTCTGAAACATGTAGTGACTTTGTGGTTTTATTATGGGGAGCTCCTTCCATGGCAGAAAGTACAATGGTGCTTGTTGGAAATTTGACTACTGGGCATGAAAGATTGGCATCAGGGGTGGAGCACTGTATCATATACAGGGGCGGTTCCAGGCCCCAGCACGCCAAGCGTATGCTTGGGGTGGCAAGCTGCAGGGGGCGCTCTGCCGGCGCCGCGAGGGAGGTTCGTCGAAGCCGCGGGACCAGCGGACCCTCTGCAGGCAAACCGCCGGAGGTAGCCTGCCTGCCGTGCTTAGGGCAGCAAAATCCCTAGAACCGCCCCTGATCATATACAAGAAGATAGCTAAAGTGAGACTAAATAATGAAAGGCCCACAGCTTCACCCCTTTTGTGAAGGAGCTAATAACATAAATAAAGAATTCTCTGTCATGCCCTTCTCTAAATTCCCTATTACATCTTGTCTTCTCTACACTGTAAGTTTCTGTGACAAGGATTGTCTTATTTTGGATTTTAAACTGAGCCATGCTTCCTGTTGGCACTTAACAAAGAAGAAATATAACAATAATAAAGAATGCAACAAATTCAAACTCCGGGCTTGGTTCTGATCTCATATATACTGCTGTCACATTGGTGTAACTCCACTCCAGAGGCACAGAAACCACAGCAATAGTACACTATAGCTAGATGGACGGATCTGATTAGATGTCGGTGAGTTTCTCCTGATTTACATGGATTTGAGTTCAGAATCAAGCACTAGTGCCTCTGTGAACACAGTGTTAGCATTACTGGGTTATTAATGGCATTTGCTGAATCTTCACAGTTAATAGTAAATATATGATCATACTTAACATTGATACAGAGCTCTGCATCTCCAACAGGCAGTACCAGCCTTAGCTTTAAATCGCTAATTAGCTAGAGGTTTGGGATTAATTAGTAAGTGTGTGTATAATACTTTGAATATGTAATGCATGCTATAAATGGTCTGATTATCATTTAGTATTAAAGGACGGTGTAAAATTAATATGGCACTACTCAACCCATGAATTGTAACAACATTTAAATAACCAAAATATATACTGCTCTAAAAGAAACATGGAACAAAAGCAGAAGTAGCAAGTATACAATGTCTCCATTTCTGCGCCTCTGGGGTTTATCTGCTCATGCATAGATGCTATCATTAACCTGCAGGTGTATAATCTATAACACAGGAAAAACCCTGAGCATCTTCCCTACATTAGAAATCAGAGGTTTTTCCACACTTTTCTTAGGATTTCTCCCTCTCCTCCATCCCCTGAGGAAGCACAGTGCTAGTGGAAGCCCTAACGAATGACCTCCTAATTATTATTAATGTTACAATAGTGTGCTGGGAACTGTATAAACACCCTGAGGGAGGGTCTGTGCTCCAAAGAGATTGAGAGAAATGAAGCGTCGGAGGGGAAATGGAGGTGAAGTCAGCTGAGGTCCCACAGCAGGTGAGTGGTAGATGTGGGAACGCAGGTGAGACCTGGGTTCTCACCGACCATTTCACTAACCACATGGCTGTACTGCATCTGGATGTCACCCTCTGTCTAACCAGAGGCCTGGCACAGCATGGGCACCAGCCATTCACCCTTACCCACCAATGCTCCCTACCCCCACCAATGACCTGACCTGGAGATAGGGTGACCAGATGTCCCAATTTTATAGGGGCAGTCCCAATTTTTGGGTCTTTTTCTTATATAGGGTCCTATTACCCCCAACCCCCATCCCAATTTTTCACGCTTGCTGTCTGGTCACCCTACCTGGAGAAACCATTTCCAGGGATGAGCCTGGAGTTCAGTCTCCATGTCCATTTAGTGCTCAACCACTCTGCAGAGGGTGCCAGCTAGTGCCAGTTGAGTGGTGCTTCTGTGTGATGTGGGCACTGGCCTATTAGGTTGTGACTGAAACCCACCAACTCAATCTCTCTGTCTCCCCTTTTCCCATCACCATTTA
The DNA here is from genome assembly GCF_003597395.2 of Chelonoidis abingdonii. Lineage (NCBI taxonomy): Eukaryota > Metazoa > Chordata > Testudines > Testudinidae > Chelonoidis > Chelonoidis abingdonii. The sequence continues at coordinate 16,286,819 of NC_133781.1, forward strand.
TCATTATAGGTGATTGAAACATTCTGTAAACTTTTATCCACTTTCCCCCAAAGAGGGTACATTTGTCAGTCCAGTTATTACAACACCCCAAAAACCCTAAACTGGCCAACCAAACAAAAACCTTTAATAAATCAACCATATAAAACAATAAAGGTGAATTAATAAAAAAAATTGTAAAAGCCCAAAAAACTAAAAGCCTACTGTCATATGCATTGCCAAATCTGGACCTTAGCGTCCAGAAATCTGGGTGCCTGCATAAACCCCTCTAAGCTTAATTACCAGCTCAGATTTGATCTCGCTGCCACCAGCCAAAAATTCCAGGGTTTTGGCTCCCTCTGGTCTCCCCAAA